>NC_051181.1:91062214-91336893 GCF_013339695.2 Rhipicephalus sanguineus
GAGGAGGGAGAGCTGTAATCTTCCCTGTAATGCTTTTATTTTTTTAAAAATGTAAAAAAGAAATCGCTGCGAAACGGATTGGATTTGCATTCAATCTGACTCGGAAAGAAAGCGGAAAACTTGTAAAAAAATTGACACATGCGCTTTAGCTTACAATTAGGATGCATTCTGCTCAATTGGTACTTGTGTATGAATGCTACTGTACATCGTACAAATCACAGCAGTGCAAAATTTGGCAAGAACGTTCGGAATGGAAGTGAGAAAAGTGAAGAAAACAACGTGTGCGGCTGCATATACATGCATATTGCCCTGTCCTGTTGCCAATATTCAATCAGAGAACAAGACAGCTTGTGGCACTACTACAGAAGATGGGATTAGCAATAAATCTTGCAGTAATTGTATCATTTGGTGGCACTGCATTGGGTATAAGACACAGGTGTGTCTGCTCTGCTGTGTTCGATTACATGAATGATACAAAAAAAATTACCGTGTTAGTCTATTTTTATGTCTCTATGTACTTGGTTCAGAAATCCGCCATGATATCCGCCAGAAAGCCCAGATGATACTCTGACTGTTCGCTTGTTAAGCATTTTCATTTATTCGAAGCTTTCATTTTTAAACTAAATTTCCAGTTTCCTTTAGCTTCACAGGCCTACCTCAAACAGCCTGCCTCCCGTTGCTTGGCCCATACCCTTTGTGGGTGAGCACCACCACGAAGAGGACTTTATCATTGTTATCATCATCATCATCATACTGCCCTAGAGACTAGAGACTCATTGTGGATACTTCGCGAGTGCAATTGCAGTATGCGCCCTAGGATTGTTTACGCGTACAGTGTTCACCCCTCGCAGCATGGTTGTTTTCCAGCAAGAACCGTAGGATGGCATTCGAATGAGGAGGCGATGCGAACGGGGCCCGCATGTTATCGCGTTGCGCTCTTTAAGGCGAAGCTGATGCGGCCTCCAAGATTTTAGATGCGAAGCATCTCTTGCTCGGGGTTACGTCCCGCGGCGTTGGCGTCTGCACTCACACTACGCATGCACAACTCTCCTCCTTTCCTCTCACCAACAGCTGCGCGTTACTCTCTCCACTTCTCTCCCAGCACCTGCTTGCGCTTCTCCTACGTTCTCGCTTCTGCTCTCGCGGCGCATGCGCTATTCTCCTCCTATAGTCTGTTCTCCTTCAAGTGTGAATATAAACGGGTAGAGCGCTGCTCGCGTTAAGTTCAACGCTTGCTTCTATTGACTCCTCTGAAATGCGGGCTCGGCATGCCGATACCCTCCCCTCTCGCGCGCCTGTCGACCGCGTTCCCCGCTCGCCCTGTGAGAATTAATGGCCAGGCTAGAGGGATGACACGAAACGCGTAGTGCTCCTCTCCGTGTTCCACGACGCCAGGTCGGTAGCATGCCCAACGAACGCCAACGGAACGCGATCATGCAAGTGCTCCGGCTTCGCATCGCCTCATGGTCCTCTTTAGCGGGAGAGCGAGAGATGGTGTAATTTTTTTCTCGTTGTCTTTTGTAAAAAGAAAAAAAAGATGGGCCAAGCTTTCCGAAATAGTAGTGCATGAGTAGTTAAATGGCACATAGACAGGCCTCATTCGTTCCTTTCGTGGGTTCACTGGCCCGCGGAAGCAGGTCCCATGAAACCTCTGTACGCCCTTCATCCAAAACACACGGGGCACTCATGCATTCTGCTCGCGAAAACCTCGGCAACAAAATACATCGAACCGATCGTTGAGCGCAGTATGCTACACAACCTGGTAGCAAAATACTGGTGAAAAATCCAAACCGGCTTATCTGTGGAATAATGCAATGGGTCGTAATAATGATATGGCTGGGACGTATCCGACATTGTTATTTCACAATGTGTGCCAGGTTTTAATCACGCGGAGGAGCAATTCCTTTGTCTAGTGGCGCGAGCGCGTTCATAAAACTTTATTAGATATGCAGCTTTGCAGCGACCATAAAACTGCTGCAGAAAAATAGCGACTCTTCTCGCGTCCTTCACGAATCCAATGCCTGAGATTTATTCCTTAACTTTCCTTCCACTTTAAACATGTGGTCATACCACTCGCAATGGCGTAATCGACTCGGGAGAATACAAATGCACCGGTTTCAGGCAAGCAGTTTCTGAAGGAGGTAATATCATAAAGTGTGTGTTATAAGGCATTCTCTGGTAAAGCCAATATTGTAAAACGTATCGATAATATCCATTGTGGCACAATCACAATGGTTTGGCAAGACGGCGGCATTAGTGAAACTTTCCAAGAACTCGCGTCATTTAGAAAATCTGTGCATCAGAATACAACGTAACTTGTTCATTGCAGCAATTGAGAAAAGAACTTCAAAGAGTTAGCAGAAATTTACTATATAGTTGTCAGACAGACTGCAAGCATTTATTTGCCGTAGCATCTCTTAAGAAACTTGTGGCAACTTGGCCAGCGTTAAGTCTTTAATAGCCCACAATTGTGAAGTCAACCAGAGATAAATGTGAAGTCAAGCAAAGATAACTACCTGTTGTAGTTTGGTGTAATCACGGTAGGCCATGTACTACTCTTGTGCGCGTAAATACGGTAGTTCAGAGCACCCGCCACTTTTCACCACTCTTTCACGATCAAAGGCGTACACTACTCTGTGCTCCAGCATATGTTATACAGTTACTTGTAGGAACCGTGCTGTACCACTTTCTTCTCCAGTTGCTTGCACAGTTGCTTCTAGTGGCATCTATACTGTTAATATATAAGACCCTTCATGAGACCTCTGCTGCGCATATTATTATCTTGTTGCAGTAGTGCGTTTCTTTTTATCCAGGATCAGCGCAATTGCTAGCACGCGTTACAAATGGTGTGAGCCATTAAGAGGTGCGGGAAGTACCTTTAAAATGCTTACGTAATAATAAAAAAAATATGGCTGATCCCTCCTTCATAGGAATCGGTATAACACGTAAGTGAAACGTTACTTGACATAGGTAGTTCATTGGTTTATTGCGTATTAATACAGCAGAACTTCTACAATGGCTATGTGTGTTGCGCAGGTATAGCACCGTTTGACGTGAATGCACGCACGTTAACGCCTAGTGGTACATCGCCATCGCAGAGACTGGTGATTTGACTGTTGTGGTAGCTGAAGTCAACGTATACATGGACACGGTATATCGTAAATCCTGCGCAAAGATAGCATCAACTAGGGCATATTAAACATTGGTACTCGATAAGCGCTTCTTCAATGCGATGTCATTTGAGGGGATAAACGGCATGGTGTGCGCTCCCGACTAATAGGGTAACCTACGCCTCTGCTCATGTATACACCACCACACTAAATTTCAGCAACACGGCAGGCAGAAGCTCGTAGCTCTAGCCGCGAACGCGCGAAGGCGTTCCACGTCCCGCTGGCCTCGGTCTCGCTCCACCAAGGCACGACATTCGTCCGTCGACAGCGGTGCCTTTCTGCGGCGCTTCTCGCAGCAGTTTTATTATTCTGTGCTATCGCACATGAAGTATCAGTCGGCTGAGAAACACCGCTGCTGCAAGTGGAAGCTGCACTAGTCCGACAACCAGCGGTCACACGCTAACACGAAGCGAAAGGCGAAGCATGTAACTGCATATATAGCGACTCCTCGGTGCTAGCGCGGCCAGCGTTCCTCGCTGATGTCAAGATGCCACAACTGCGTTGTCGCCTAGCCCCTCTCTATCGGCGATCGTAAGTGTCGTCACGCAGTATTTCACTGCTCGGAAACAGCGGCACCGACCCGCCCCACATGGCCCAGCCAACAAAGAGCACCGGGAGAGAGAATGTGTGAGGATTATAAGGCATTTTGCGTAGGGGAGCGCGGATTTGGTTAGAAACAAAAGACAACACAACAACATTGTTTTTTTCTAACCAAATCCGCGCTCCCATATGCAAAATGTCGAACCGACTAGCCCAACAACTGACCATGTTGAATTGTAAGGCGCGTTTGCAGAGCGTCACCCACGTGCGCCGGTAGCTTAGTCGGTAGAGCACCAGGCGGCTATCGCCGAGGACTGAGAGGCCGTTGGTTCGATTCAAGGTGGCGGAGCTTTTACAGCGAAAGCTGTTATGAGATCATTTCACCGGCCGTTTTTGGCGCCGTAGTTGTCCGCCACCGCCGCCGCCGCCGCCGGTGTCCGTAACCAGTATCGCTCGAAATAAGAAAAAAAAACGAAATAAGAAAAAAATTCCAGGATGGAACGAGGTTCGAAACTGAGCCCTCTGTGTGGGAGCCCAGTATTCAACCTCTGAGCTATGCCGGTTTTTTTTTCTTTATTGCCTGCTTTTGACAAGAAACAAACAAAAACAAGAAGAAACGCTATTTACAATACAAACACTGGTTGCGTAAAAAGGGAGAGGGATCGACAGGAAAAAAAGGAAAGGCCATACTGGGACTAATGAGGACGCTCTAAACCCCCTTCATTTGCAAAAGAAGCTCTACACGATCTAACCAATCAGGAACATCTTCAACAAGTTTTTGTTCTTCAACAAAACGGGTTACGCTTTCTTTGAAGTATTGACGCGCCGGACGGGCGTCCGCATCAGAGTGCCGTATGGCCATCCTGCACTTCCATATGCTGTGGAGTGTAATCAACATTATCAGATGAAAAGGTGTCCCGTCATCACTTTCAACAGAGAGATATCGAATTCCAGGGGGGTCTAAGGGGAAATCTTTTTTGATGGTACGCTGCAGTACGTCCCATAAAAACACAGCGTCCCAGCAATCGAGGAACATGTGGTCTATTGTTTCTACTTTTCTTGCATATTAAGCAGTCGGTTCCCCATGGCAATAACATGCCTTTTTCCTCCAGCCAAGGTTTGACAGGAAGTGTACCTGAATGTAGTTGAAAGAAGAATGTTTTCATTCCTGCAGGTACCATCATTCTTTTGACTCTTTTTAGTACATTTCTCCATCGACCCGCAGGGTACATGGTTCTATACAGCGGTACAGGTAGTACAACGTCACAAAGGTCTTTGTACAATTTCTTCCGTGTCATAGTGGAAAGATAATCGAGAGAAAAGTGAGCGGACAAAAAATCACTAGCTAAAACTACTTCTTTTAAAAATCCATGTAAGCTTCCAGGCAAATATTTCGTGGATACAACAATGTTCGGCAACCGTTTGCACAGGCGAAGCTGGCACACAGTGCGCACAAAAGGGTCCTGTACATTGCGTAAGAACAGAAAGCGATTTACAACCTGGCGCAAAAAGAGGTGTGTCAATCCCAGCCCCCCATTTCTGACTCGCAAGAACAAATTAGTCCGACTTGTCCTTTCCCATGTTGACCCCCACACGAACACTGCAAGAACACGGTGAAATTTTTGGATGTTAATTCTCGAGCAGTGAAGAACCTGAAGCACATACCAAATCTTACTGACCAAAAATAAGTTACATACAGTTGCTCTAGAAAATATTGACCATTTCCATCCATTCCATTTGTTCGTCCGATCACGCAACTCAGCAGCCTGTTCCTGCCAGTATGGGTCACTGTCCTTGTAGTGATTTAAGGGCGCCCCGAGATATTGACAGCATACCGCCCCATATGTTTAACAAACTGTGATTATAAAATTTTTACGGAATTCTAGCGAAACGTCTCCAAACTGTCATTAAAGAATTAGTAGGGCCGCATCAAACATGTGGCATTAAAGGTCGATCAATTTTCACGAATATACATACAGCACGCAGTGTACTAGAGTGCTGCGACGTAATGGAAACCGCGGTGGCAATGCTGCAAATCGATTTAGAAAAGGCCTTTGACAAGGTCCCTCATGAAATACTTCTCTGTCTTCTAGATTTTGTCAATGTAGGACAAGTAATTAGAGACGGAGTGGCTATGGCGTACCGCGATTGCTCAACACAACTGATTGTCAATAAGGTTGCCGGTGCGCCCATCAGTGTGCAGAGATCTGTGCGTCAAGGGTGCCCCTTATCTCCGCTGTTGTTTTGTTTATATATTGAACCATTTTGTCTCAGCGTTATAAACAGTGAATGTATACGTGGATTTAAACTGCATGAGGTCGAAGTGCGGCTTCTCGCCTATGCAGATGACATCGCCATTCTTTGCACTGACTATGAGAGCATTACACATGCGGTACAAAAGGTTAAGCAATACTGTTCTGCAGCCGGAAGTACGGTGAACTGGGGAAAGTGCATAGGTTTCTGGCATGGTGAATGGTCCGCGAACCCTGAAATTTTTGCTAATATCCCTTTCTGAGCTATGCCGGTGCTTGAAACTGCTTTGCAAAAAGGTCCTATAGAGGCTTCATGTCGGGAAGGAACCACATTAACATATGGAATATAGCGTGGTAGAAGAGTAAAATAAGCACCAAGCGTCGCACAACACGAATTCTGTAACCAGGCGTCACACAATGCGAATTGCGCAACGAGTAAGTTGTTGAATGCTTCCAACCCATTACAAAGGGATCTTCCATAATTCTCCATCATCATCAGGTACAGCATCAAAAAAGTGCGCGTAATGCCTTACGTGCGTTTAGCAGGTACCACGGCTCTCCATAGAATGACGAAAAATGGCACAGTGCCTGCCGCCCTTTTTCTCAGAAATAACAATGCATTATAGCGTTGTGGGTTCTTCGCAAGTGCACTTGTATTCGTTGCCAAGGAAGCCGATAAGCACATGATCCATTTCCTCGGTTTCTCAGTAAAATTACAATGATTTATAGCGTAGTGGGTTCCTCGCAAGTGCATTTGTATTGGTTGCCAAGGAAGCCCATAAGCGCATGATGGGGTCTCAGTAAAGTTCTTCGCCCCCCCCCCCCCGTCTCTCTTCCACGTCGACGTATGTTATACAGCATGACGGGAGAGGGAAATAGCGACCGGGCGTCACCCAATGCAAATTACATAACTGGTGGGCCGTTTAATGATTCCAACTCATTACAAAGGGCTGAGCCATAATTCTTCATCGTCATCAGTCGTCGCGTCAACAAAGTGCACATAATGCCTTACAGACGTGTAGCCGGTGCCTCGCTTCTCTGCAGAATGACGAATAATGGCTTTGTAGGTGCTTCCCAACTACACAAAAATTGTGATTTATGGCGTAGTGGGTACCTTTCTAGTGTGCTTGTATTGTAGCCCCAAGAGAGCTTCCAACGGGCTCTAGAAACGCCGCTCTGCCAGCTTTCTCTGTGACTGTGCTGCGGTTTCAGCGCAGGCCTGGCGTTTTTTTAGATGCGAAGTATCTTAAGGCGGAGCTCAATCCGGTGGTGGTGGTGTGCGGCGTGACGACCCTTACTGCGCATGCGCATACCCCTCCACACACCTCCTCTCCACTCACTCTCTCCACTTCCCCTCTCCCTTTCCACTCTTCCTCTGAAACGCGGGCTAGACATGCCAGAATTCTCTCCTGCGCAACGCCGCGATGAGCTCGAGCGCATGCGCGTCCCCTCCCCTTCTCTCTCCTCTCCTACGATGCCCCCCTCTCGCCCGCCTGTCGACCGCGTTCCCCGCTCGCCCTGTGAGAATTAACGGCCAGGCTAGATGGAAGATATGACGCGCGTAGCGTCCCTCTTCGCGTTCCACGACGCGAGGTCGGTAGCATGCCCAACGAACACCAACGGAACGCGATCGTGCAAGTGCTCCGGCTTCGCATGGCCTCATGGTCCCCTTTAGCGGGAGATGGTGTAATTTTCTTCAATATTTTTGTTCTTCTCATCCGTTAGTTTGCATTCTGTCAACGTTATATTTATGGCGGAGATACGCCAGTGAAATCTTCTTGAACCCCGGCGTAAAACACTTTAGTGTTAAAAACCTTAATACTGAAGCGGCATTCACTGCTGCATAACGTCATTAAAATAATCAAAATGCAAACTAAGAAAAAACATACAAGAGGAATAGGTATTATCAGTCTTTTGCCACTCTCACGTCAAAAAACGTATTTCGTGCGTTCGAAAATATATTGATCCGAGCTGTGAGGGCGAAGAAGTGTGGAATCACTGAACCTTTACCCACATTTATAGCAGTTATATGGACATTCTCAATGAGTTTTTGCCGTTGATGTCGCCGTCATGTCCCGTGTAAAATCCAAATTGATAGCATCCTCCCGCGCATCGTATGTTCTACTACGAGTAAAAGCGCGTGAGCGGGGGCGATGAACTCGGCTGAAGCAGAAATCAAATGATGCGGCCCATCTGCTTCACTCGGAGTGCGCATGCAACATCACCACGCTTGGGAGACGTACCGTTGAAAGCAGAGAGAAACCGCCCTGACAGACTTGAACGAGCATCAAAAGACGCCAGTGGAGGGAGGGGAGTCACTCCAGCAGCAACATTAACTTTGGTTGCAGGGGTGCGGTCGCTGGCGCACGCGCTATCTCGGCAGCCATGAGCGGGCGGCTAATATACCTTTCTAAGTGTTGCGCTCTCAACGCGAAGACACTGCGGAAAGAGCATCTCTCCCTGGAGCGGCCGTATTCTCTTACACCAGCGTTTGGTAGAGTAAGGCGAGATCGGGTCTAAAAGAGTTTGCTGCCAGCCTCGCTTGGTATCACATTAGAATTTGTTGCTATCGCATTCATTGCTTCGCCCTTTCGGTTAAACTGTGACTCTTTTTATTGGCCTGAACGCTGTATGGAAAAAGTTACGTTAGTTTAAGTTACGTTAACTTATGTTGTAAACACGCCCCAACATGTGTTGCTCAACGGTATAAGATTGCAAAGCTTCTGGTTTGTAAGCCTATAAAGCGGCAATATCTCCATCCTCAAGAGGTGTTTCCAAGTGGCATTTCGGAGCGTAATGACTAATTGGCTTCAATGACTTTCCTTGATTTCCACGCCATACTTGCCTACAGCAGTACTAAAGATAACCAGAGTGGAATTTCTGGATTTTTCGAGCGAAGTGATGACAAACTCTTTTAATCAGAGAATTGTTGTTCACGGACTACAAATTTAGGCTCTGCACAACGCTGTGAAACAAACAAAAGTACACATCCCGTTTGTGGACTCTTAAGATTTCTAAAGTTTCTACAACTAAGCTAGGCTGCTAGAGATTCTCCTGCAATCAACCTTCGATCATGGAGCATTGTGCTTGCAAAAAAGATAACGAATGAAGAAAGCCGAAAGGGCTGACAAAACGCTTCAAAAATCGGAAAATGAAGGGACAGTGAAAGCAATTTTTTTTTCAATTAAATTGCGTTTACGATGTCCTTAACATTACTAAGCAGGCAAAAAGGAAGCGTTCTCAGAGGTTAGAGCATTCGCTAGTGCATTCGCGAAAACATATGCATACGATTCTTGTGCCCTTGAGCACACATATAGATGTCACTCGCGGCGCCTTCGTTTGAGTCTGCGCTTATTTTTTTAAAGGGAGCGAAAGAGCTGATAAAAATCGATTGCTTGATACCGCCATGTCATTTCGGGAAAAAATAAAGATAGCTGAGGCACCACGAAGCCGAAAAAGACCAAAAGTGCACGCGAGCAAAAATATAGAGAGGAGCAGTTTAGCTAAAGCTGCAACGACCCACCTATAAACAATAAACAAATAGAAAGCATCTTTGGCCGCCTGTTGTATGTGTGTGTGTGCGTGCGTGCATGTGTGCGTGTGTGTGAGAGAGAGAGAGGGACTGCGGACAGGCCTGACAAGGACAGCAATCTAGTGCGCATGTGTATCTCTAGTTCACTGGGGCTTTTTAGAGGAAACGCTTCGCGAATCTGGGGGAAATTCTCTACACGCAGCGGCTAAACTTCATTATCACCAGGCGCACGGAGCACGGCATAAAAGCCCGCTAAGCTTGAAAGCTTTCAAAATTTGATCAGCTTGCTGTATGTTTTATGATTTCCTTTGATTTTCAATTTTCTTCGATCGAACATTTACTTCTCATTGCCACCGAGCTAGAAACCTCGTAGCAACTAAACACATCCTTTCGTTTTGTATCGTTTTTAATCGCTGTCTCGAATGAGTTTGCGGAGATTTCTTCTGAGGGAGATCAAGGCCAAAGAATGTCTATACTTTTCCGCTAACGGCTGTCCACTTCGGCAGCGCGCTTCGTGGCGGCTGAAGTGAGTGTTTTGTTTTCAACCGGGTACCTTCTGCTCTATCTCAAAGTAAAGAAATCTTTCAAGGCAATGGTGTTTACTTGTCTACCAGAAACTCACTAAGTGTTTACAGTCTGTCGGCGCCGTTACAGTTCAGTGAAAATAAAGTTATTGTCTGTGTGAATCATCCAATGCAGGCAGAGCGTCATTTTCCTGCAATATTAATGGAAGTGATATAAGCAAACGACCTCAGCACTGGTTTTATATATGGCACAAACGAGGACGCTAATTACCACTGAACCCGAAGAGTGTCTGGAGTAGTTCCTCGTGTGTGGAGTGCGACGGCAGCGATTCCGTACTGGGTGGGCTCTTGCTCGAATCTTCTGATAATGTCGTGACAAATTGTCTCAGCCTCTCCATCGTCGGGAAACACATCGTCCACAAGCTTTATTCGTTTTGGAACGGACTGTAGCTGCAGTGCCCAGCGTGGAGGGTGTTGTAAACTTTTGCTATCTCCTCCAACCCCTGTTCCTGGTTCGGACACGATTGGATCTGATACTTCTCCCACGCCTCGATCAGGTTCCGCAAATGCCGCCAGGGTTTCATTAATGTCATAGGTGCTGTTCTCGTCGCTCGAACCAATAAACTTTGTAGTTTGTTCCTGGGAATATAGATGGCGTCACCAGAAAATAATTCCAAATGGTAATATAGGGGTACCTCATCTTCTGTTTCTTGACCGCCAAGCTGACGTTTGCGTGATTCTGCCATAGTCTCTATTAAAAAGCAGAAAAATGCAAGAATTCAGAATATAGCATAGCTAAACGAAAAAAAAAAACGCGAAGTCTTACCGAAGGCATCTTGAGTGCCCGCTTGAGGTCCTCCTGAGCGTACAGGCTGTTGAAGACTGTGAGTTCTGAGCTGCTGCAGACCTCTTTATATACCCCTCGCGGCGGCCTTGGAAGCCCTTGATAATTAGTGTAAAAAACCCGCAAAGAACTGGTTACGATTGCGCGACAACTAGTTAGTTATTCTCCTTCTCCTGCATGCCGCTCAGTAGAATTTAAACGAGTTTTTTTTTTCTATTCTACAACAAAGGCTCTTTTTAAAACACGCATTTTCCTTGTATGTCGTCGTCGTTGTAGTTCCACTCAGGAAAAGTATCTATATATATATATATATATATATATATATATATATATATATATATATATATATATATATATATATATATAAATGTATCCCTTCTTAGGCTTCGACGACAACGCCAACAGCGCAGTATTATGAAGGAAACAAAAGTTGTATTTTTTATTTTGCTTTTATTAAACACAATGACCTATTGTGGGAAAAATGGCACCGAGCGTTGGGTTTTTGAAGCAGCTTCTTGTGAAGCATTAGTTTGCGCTTGCGCAATCTTTTGCAGCTCTGCCTTGTGTTCGGTAACTTCGGACTCCGTGCGAGCAAGGTTGACTAGACATCCGTGATGTGTGAGGCTGTTGTAACTTACCTTGATGTTCAAGTTGGAGTGACGCAAGTAAGGCCCCACGTTCGAGGGTGAAGTAACACTGTCGGCAACTGTGGCGTCTACGTCAGAGTGAACCACCAGTTCTGTGTCAATTTGCAAAAAGGCGGCAATGTCTTGATATGTTTCAGTACTGCCTGGGTCGTCCTTGTTAAACTTGCTTACTGCCAATACCCCAAAACTGAAACTCGGTTGAATGGGTGCGTGTGCCATCGTTTTTAAACCTCGGGTGAAGTAAGTATTTTCTATGTGGTCCAAATACCTCAAGTGGCACGTGTGCATATAGTCGGGTCGAAGTCGCATGGTGATGTTGGTGTCTGGCTTTTGTCCGTACGATTCGTAGTTTGACGTTTTGCTAGTGCTGTAGGATACGACGTCCGCACGCGTTAGCAACTTGTTGCCCGCGTTATAATTGGGACCCATCTTTAGCCATGCGTCACTTCCAAACTGGTACTCATAGTTGACTATAGGTGTGCCCACGTGACCTTTGAAGGGAAACTGGTTTACGAACTTGGTCAAGCGGGTACTAACCTTGTCAATGTGAATAAAGTCGTAGAGTTGTGACGTGGTACTCCCATGCACGCAGGTATGCTCTTTTCGTCTTCGCCATCGCGATCCTCGTTTCCGGGTATGTGTGATTTTAAGACCCCAGTAGCTCTTAGCCAGATCCGAATGGTCCTTCTCCTGAAATGGTAAATAATACTGTGGCTTAACGGGTTGTTTGTCTCGCCTTTCTTCACACGACACATGCCGGTATCCAAGTAGTGGTTCACTCCGACGGAGCTAAGGCCATAAACTAGCATGTCAGAGTTGACGGGTTGGACAACTCAAGAGTCAGTCTTCCATGGCGTGCGTAAACCATAAGGGGTTACCTTGACAGAGCAACTCACAGCTCTTCTGTGAGCTGGTAGGTTAAGGTAGGCGCCGTGAGGAATGTAAAGATACGGCCGGTCCACTGGCAAGCGTGACAGACCAGCCAGAATACCTGGAAACGTTTTCTCGGTGTCATAAACAAAATTGGTCTTCAGCATTGCTTAGACCCATGTGGTGAGTATTTTGCTGCCACGGAAGACTGACCACTCCGTGGTCGCGAGGTACGCGCAAAACTGCTGAACGAGCTCTATTGAATTTTCAGCGTCACCTCCAACTCCTGCTCTGCCTGTACGGGTGGGGGCGTCTGAGGGCATCTGCTGCGACATACCTTGGGCGTCACCGGTAGTTTAGCCAGGCTGGTATCGCTTTGCGTCTGCTGTATCTGATTCCCCATTACGTACACGTTTCCGTCTATCTCCTGGCATTCCATAGAGACTACGGCCCAAGACGTATTGTTCCACAATATTCTTCGTGTCAAGACCAAATGCACCTAATGCGGAGTGCCAGTCACCCGTGCGTCTAAAGTCATTCAAAAAGAGAGCCGCAGATGCCTGATCAGCAGCAAAGACGTCCTCGTGGCTCCTGGCCCGCTCGTAGGCTTCGTCGTGCGACTTGGCTCTGCCGTCGTCCTCGTCCACGGGATCTCCGTTGCGCTGTGGATTCCTGGTACCCAGGTACCGGTTGCCTGGGAACAAAGGCATACTACTCAGGTTAGGAGATATACACATGGTAGCGGCAGCGAGATCGGTGACAGCTACATTCCTAGCCACCTCTATTTGATTGACTGAACCGACCGACCGACCGACCGACTGACTGATAAAATACAAAAACAAAACAGACTGATTGAGACGACAGCTTTTTTGCGCTTGTCGGTGTCCGTGTAGTCGGAATGCGCTAATCGTGTTCGAGGATCCCAGACTATCGAACTGCAGACGTACATTAGGAACTATACTTCATCGAAAAGAAGGAGTTATCGCTTAAAATTTTTGAAAGCACACTTACCGCATTTTAATTTTTTGTTATCAACAGTGCATTTCTGTCGTCTATAGCATTGCAACACAGTAACCTGTCATAGAAAGCAGAAGTACTGAGAAGTAATAATGGCATCCCTTTACTAGCAACACATCGACTACGTTTTCCGAAAACCAGAATGAAATAATCTGAGGATTAGAAGCAGTTAGGGCCGCAAACTAACCAAACCCGGGAGCTTAAATCCCTAATACTCGGCTGCTGGCACGTGGAATCAATAATCAGTTGCTCGCAGTGCAGCAACCTCCTATTTCGAAATGGATACGTTGATGGCCCACATAGCGAGGCCACATCACCAATGCAAAATTACCTTGTGTCGCTGTGCCATTAGGTGATATTTAGTTTTTTCTGAAAACTCCGTAGTGCAATGGGCCGGTTTTATCTGGAGTACATGGTTTTGCCTGCGCAACGCCATACATGGGTACGCTATGCTGTACCGTCTCCCTTTCTCATTTCCTCCTTTCCGCTTTTAGATATGCTATAGATATTTTCGCCTTTGGGACGCCATGAGTGGCTATGATATGCTCTAACCCCAGCCCCGCCGCGGTGGTTTAGTGGTTATGGCACTCGACTGCTGACCCGAAGGTCGGGGGATGGAATCTCGGCCGCGGCTGCTGCATTTTCGATGGAGGCGAAAATGTTTGAGGCCCATGTACTTAGATTCAGGTGCACGTTAAAGAATCCCAGATAATAACATTATTATTATCACTATTATTATTATTATTGTTATCATGATGATGATGATATGCTCTACCCTCTCGCTTCCTCCTTTTCCTTCAGTCCCTCACTTCTCCCCTCCCCCATCTTGCTATACATGGTTATGCTAGACATGGGTTTGTCTGTGTGACGCCAAGCGACGACATGAGACAACATACTCCTTTCTCATTTCTCTCCTCCTCACCTTCAATTCCCTATCCCGCCCCTTGCTACACAGGGCTATGCTATGGATGGCTCTAATATACGTGGTTGTGTCTGCATTACGCCAAGCGTCATGAGACGACGACAAAAGGACAAAAGCATAAGACAGCATACGACCGCCCGAGCACCTAAAGTGCGCCGCACTTTAAAAAAATACCAGGGAGGTTACCACAGCATATGCTAAATGACATCGTAAGTATCGGGATACGTGCGAATCTGCCAAGGCGTCTCTCGGGTGACATCCTTTCCCACTTCAGACTCTGTGCATTTTATACACATTCCGTTCGAAAATGCAATTCAAACTCGAGCTTACGAGGTCTTATTTTACGAAGTTCCCGATTTAATGAAGGAACTTCCATTTCTCGGCAGATACCCATAGGGTTTAATCTTGTCAAGAACCGAATTGACGATTCAAACTTGGCATCAAAGCCGATTTAACGAAACTTGTTCTGAAGTAGGTGAGTAAAGGATCGGTGGTTTATCTCTCATTTTCACGGGGACGAGTTTTTATTTAAGACTGTGCTCCAATGCTATCACGTTAGGACATCTAGCTACACTAATCACGGCCCTAGTATTTTTCTGGAAATGCTGCACGCCGCACCCATACACGGAATAACGGATTGCGCAGTCGGTACGCTCTAAGGGGCTAGGGGCGGCGGTGGTTTATTGTCTCGTGATATGCGTTCAAGACGACGACTGATACGCACTTAAAGAGCCAGTTCCACCCAAAGTGAAAGCTGTACGAATTGCAGTGCATCGATTCACCTGTATTTCGCCATGTTTATGTTACGCTTATCTGCTGCCGTGTTTTGTGTTCTTCTGTTGGGTGTGTTTGATTTGTTTTGCGATTATCTATTTTTTGCTCTATGGTCTTCTTTCTGCTGTTTTGTGTTCTTTTTTTACAGCTTGCTGCTCTGAGCGCAGTACGTCTAACTCACAGCGCTGGCGTTTCCCCTCTGATTCTTTCTTCCGTAGGCCTACGCCTAAATCCTGACTCTGGCGTTTCGCTGGATCGGTCAGATGAATTAGCCCTTCGGCTACCCTGACGTTCACGGCCAAGCAAGCGCTGGCGTTCCAAACATGCAACCTGCTCCGCTTATGTGTATGAAATGTGGGATATTCGTGTCACCAACTACAGACATGACACGCTGCATGGCAACAACGGGAGACATGAAGCGCTGCGTGACAACAACGCCATAGTGGCTAGAGCGGGAGGGGCTAGCATCGGAGCGCCGGAAAGGCATTTCTTCAGGACGATGCGGCGGCGCTGCGGTCGGCTCCGAGATGTGTACGCGCGCTGGCTTGGGTGCGCCGCGAGTGTATCGTGCGGACGCGACGCGAGTTCCAGCGCCATAGAAAATCATTTGATTCCATGTATAGCCGAAAAATAAATAAAAATTCTAGAGCCCTTCCTCTATAGAGAAAATAGTGCCAAGCGAAGCTTTTCGTCTCGGTGCCTGACCTACCATTTTTCTCTCTTTCAGTCTTTTTTTGCTATCGCCGGCGGAAGCAAAATGGCTCAGATTGGTTGCGGGCGCGGCGTCAGGGCGTGCCTACGCAGTTGGCATCGTGCCTATAATCACTAAGCGCCTGAACCTGAAGTCACGCGTGCATAATCAGGCAACAAATAAATGTGGCAATGTGAAATGCCTAGTGCTCTCAATAAAAGAAATAGGGTTTTCCATTAGGTGCGGGACGATGTTGGCAATTTGTGGCGGCCATATTCTTTCGGTGGCGTATGTCTAATCTGTTGTATATTATTCAGTCACTGATGCAAATCACCATGTCAAGTTATACGATTGAGCTAAAGTCTCTAGATTTTTCCCTTCTTGCCTAAGTACAGACAACTACCTCCTTACGCAGCCCTCTCTCACGCACAGCCGGCGTTTGCCGCCATTGTCTTCCTAACTTGGAAGATTTACAAAGCCACGTACGTCTAAGTACATTAGCCACGCATCTTTCAGCGGACATTATGCTAGCGCGACGCGCCTTTCTCCTCCCGTCATTAGTGAGTGTGGGACGCGTTTCACCAGGTGCTTGAAATGCGTTAGGAAGAACAGGGCTACCGAAAACGAGCGTTAGCCAATGAGATTCGTCGGTGGCGCTTCAATGGTTGTCTGAAGAAAGAACAGGGAAAAATCTAGGAACTTTAGATTGAGCAGAACGTGCTTGCGAACGTTGCGCTGAAAAATCACATATAGCGACGAGGCGCATATTTGGATGAATGGATATGTTAAAAAGCACTAATGCCGTATATCGGACGACGCCAGCCCACACGAGGTTTACCAGGCGGCACTAAATCCACAAAAACGTACTGTTTGGTGCGGATTTTGCGCCAGCAACGCCGTTGATCCATACGTTTTTTTGAGAACGACGTTAATGGGCGACGTAAAATGATAAGCGATTTTCTGATAATCTTTTTTCGTCGGGCTCCCTAAAATAGCATTTTATTAAGTACACTGGAGCGCGCCGCCTCTCTGTAGTTCGTTATCCAGTACCTGACAGTGTGTACAGCCAAATCAGAAGCTTCGCAAGTTATATGGACAGCATCGTTGCCGTCGTCGTCGTCGTCGTCGGTGTTCTTGCTGATGTTGTTGTTGTGGAACCATTCCTACTGCTTCGTTATGTGATACGGCATGCTGTCATGAGTTGTTTATTTCACATCGCCAACCATGTTTCTCAACTATGTCAGTAGTTTTAAATGAAAATGAATACTGTATTTTCACGATCCAAATCCCACCATTCCACGCAGTGTTTTCGTATCCATCCTTATTGAGAAGCTGCCGTTGCTGTCAGGATAGAACCCATACAATTGAGAGAACTGCAGCGTGTTGATTCAAAGAGACAAAATATTACCGCTGACATCCTTGCTTTTTTATTATCTCATCTCACTGAGGCTTCTAGTTGACATGCCCCAGTTATGTGGTTTGTGTTCGTTTCCTTTATCTGTCCTAGTCAATGGGCTATAGTACAACAATAAAGACGGAAGTACAGTACATTTTGCTGCGGTATGTATTATCATTGGTCGATTCGAATCTCCGTTTAAGTCCGACCTCCCATGAAAGCTGAATTTCAAGGAATGGGCCTAATAGTAATGCGGGCGCTTCACCGACACTTCCCAGCAAAGCCTGTCAGACATACTTAGCGGAAACTTTAACGGGGCCTGGCAGACAGAAAAGGGCTTAGTCGGCGAATCGACATGAGTGCAATCAGGTTTGGAAGGCCCAAATTGGATCTTGCCCAAATGAGAACTGTCGCTTTGAATTACGGTCGCCGGCTTTTAGTTTTGGCGGGGCTCTTTCCGGATGTATATTAGGAAGACATTACTGTGAACCACAACTTTTTTTTAATCCTACACATTATACTTGTCTGAACCATAAGGCGCGCAAACCTAACCACGATAGATAAATACGGTTACCGGGGTATCCACTCTGTCACGTTTTCTTTTAAAGTTTGATTAGAACTTTGCCCACAGTCTGCTCATTCATCAGCGCCACCATTTTCATCTTTCATATTCCACCTTGTGACATCCTATGTGCCATCTCCCGCTACGAGGTCTCTTTTTTCCAATGTTTTCGTGATATGTTGATATCAACCAGGAAAATGAGGATGAAATGAGGATGACAAGCTCTTATTTAAGAACTGAAGGTTTTGTTGAATAAAAGCGATATTTAGAGGCGTCCAAAAGCACGTGCTCACAAGTAACAGAAACAAACATTTTAAGGTGTGCGCATCTATAGGTAACTATTTTCAGCCTTGTGTAATGCAATATAGGATTTTGTACGCAGCTATCATCTACTTTCAAAATAAAGAAAGCTTCAGCCAGTTGTCGCGCCGGCTGGTCCTTATGACGCGGAAGCACCTTGGCACCTGATAAGAGTAGTGTACACATGCAATCACGAGAATGCTGCGACTAACTTGAAGAAGGTTGCCCTTTCAGCGATAATCTGTAGTCTGCAGTAGGGTGCGCATTTGGGCAGGCAGGTTCATCATTAACAGTTGAAAACAGCGCTAAAAGACGGGACGAAGAAGATACACAAATCACGGCGCCGTGGTTTGTGTCCTTTCTTCGTCCCGTCTTTTAGCGCTGTTTTCTACTGTTAATCGGTTGTCTCACCGGCGGTAATTGAGACGACGGCTAATCTCCACTACATGACATTAACCCCAAGGAGGGGGCAGAAGATACACGGAAACCATTATCCGTGTGATAGACGGCGAGCTGCTTGACCTCCTCGTTACGATTTCATAAGGCCGTCAGCACACACTCTTTTGTTTTTAAATGAAAGTGTTTCTGAGCAAATTTATGGCACTTTGAGCGTATCATCTATCTATCTATCTATCTATCTATCTATCTATCTATCTATCTATCTATCTATCTATCTATCTATCTATCTATCTATCTATCTATCTATCTATCTATCTATCTATCTATCTATCTATCTATCTATCTATCTATCTATCTATCTATCTATCTATCTATCTATCTATCTATCTATCTATCTATCTATCTATGAAAAAAAATAATAGTATGTGTGGCTCCTTTCGGGTAGTCCTCACTTGCCACGTATATGACCCCATTTAAGGAGGCACGTCAACTATCTTGTAGGTCACGCGACTCCCAAAAAAAGAGTATAATGACCCTCAAAGAAAGTTGGCGTGGCTATTTAAAAATTGTCATTTACGTGGCAAGCCAGGACTCTCCAAAAAGGGTCACAGGACACTTTTTTTTCATAGAGAGAGAGAGAGAGAGAGAGACAGCTTTTTCTTGAGATGCAGACAATTTAGCCGGCGTGTGTAAATTTGCTGACTTGCTACACTGCGTGGGGAAAGCGATTGGGGACGAAAAAACACAAAAAGAGAGACATATAGAAAAAAATCTAAAAATTTGAAATATAATAAAAATGAAGTAAAACAAAACCTGAGTTTTTTTGTCTCTTGGGCAGGGACGTGTGCTGAGAGTGACTTATTACGTGCTTTCAAGGTGCCATTAAAGTTTGTCGAGCTGACCGATGCTCTCTGAACTACTATTCAGATATTCTCTCAGAGTGTATTCATTTGCGTCATTGAGGTGGTATGTATCAAATTTGTATTGAAGGTACACCAATTTCTTGGGGGTTGGGGTGGGTTCAAGCACTCTTTATGTGTGTTCGTGCATGTGTTCATGCGTGCACGTTTGTATGAGCACATGCTTAATTAGAAAATTTCGGGGCTGTTTTCACCCACGACCCGCTCCTCCTGGCTACCCTAATGCTGTGCAGGTATCTCGTCGGAGAAACGTCAATTGTGATTGCTGTGTTGGCTATCCGCTTTTATAACAATGCAATAAACGCTACCTATGTACTCCTATGACTCAGCATGCTATAATCTAACATTGTTCTACTCCAGTGGATTGTGCCAACGACCGCTACTTATGATATGCACATCATCGCAACGTAGAGTGCATTTAGTTTCGACAAAACCGATGTCAGTGCAATATTGCGAATGCTGACCTCACATCAAGCCGTAAGCGACCCTTTAAGCGCTAGTGCAGTCGACGCGTCTGGTCAGCCCGCAGTCTGTCCACAAATACTCATTTTACACAAACGCGTCGATGCATATCATGAAGCAAGGCTCAACGCAGAAAAAAAAAAAAAAAAACGAAAGCGTTGGTAGCTACTCGCCGACTGCTCCGCATGAAATCGAATCCCTCATTCCGTGGAATCTAGTGCATTTTTTTATTGCGAATATTTCATTGTGATGACAAAAGTTCGACGCGACTATTTTGCTGAGAAAAATAGTATGGCAGCTTCCCACTGACGGTGCCAAAGCTGAAAAAAGAGCGCAGCTGCGTTGCCTTTCTTGTTTTACTGTCTTTTTATTGCTTTCCTTCTTCTCCTTCTCTTTTCTTCTGTTTGTTATATCTATTTTTTATTTGTGTCTTTATATATATATATATATATATATATATATATATATATATATATATATATATATATCTGTCTCTATTCTTCCTCTTTCTCGCTCTTTCTATCTTCATTTCTCTGATTCTTTCCCTTGCTGTCTTGCTCTATTTTTTCCATCTCTCTTTTGTGTCCGTTTCTTTGTATACCTTTCTATGTATTTCTCTCTTTCTTTTTCTTGCTTTCTTGATCTCTATTTTTCGATCTCTTTGTCATATCTGTTTCTATCTCTTTCTCTGTCTTTACATCATTTTACATCTTCATTTCCCTCCATTTCTCACTGTCTTTCTCTTCTACTCTATTTCTGTTGATTTCTTTCTCTGTCTCTTTCTCTCTTTCTTTCACTCTATTTTCTATCTCTTCATTTCTCCATCTTTCCCGTTTTCTTTCTCTCTAAGGTCCGTCTCTTTCGTTCTCCCTCTCTTTTTCACGTGGTTGGTTTCGTTTGACACTCGCACCTGCTGCACACGAAATACTGTGCAGCGGTGGTGGTGGCTGCGCGGCGTTTCGTGGAACATACGGCGGCGGATGCGCGAGCTTTCCACTAGGGGCACTAATCTTCTGAGTGCTGCTCATCGGTTTCCGTCGTGGGGCCCTGCATGTAACCCACACGTGCCGCCACCAATACGCTGTGGCGGCTCCAGAGATTGCCATGGAAGGAACGCCACCGCTGGCGCCGCAAAATGAGCCAGCAAACTGATTGTGCCGGCTCATGATGCAGCGGCTCACCTGTGCAGCAAACAGGAGCTCAAGAATCAACTCGCTCCATCACCAGGCCAATATAAAGCATTTTACATGATCTACTTGCAGCAGGACCTTGCCCGGGACAGCATGCGCCGCATGCTCATCGGTAGCCCCCGCTGACAAGAAGGCCTCGTAGAGTTCCTGCTGGGATTTTGCCTCCCATGGTTCTGCTCGGTGTGTGTACTGCTGGTGGCGCTAGCGGTATGGCATATCGTGGCTGTCATCAACATCTGGTGCGCTCTCTAAAGACCTGAGCGAGAGCACCTGCCAAGGTCCTTCGGTCTAAACAAAGAGCATTGCTTCGAGCACTCCAGCGAACCTTTCTTCAGGGGCAATGAAACACTAGAGCAGGAGGGGAAAAATCTTTGACAGTGGTATAGACAGAGAGGGAGCAGGGTTACACCGCTATCCCTACCAGCCGGAAACGCTATAGACTCTACTTAGTGCTGACCTAACTGTCACGTTGGCGCGTACATTAGCCATTATCCCTCTGGCTCTGAAGTTTCTGAGGTCAAAACCAGCTTCGGCGGATTTATCGTCCTCGGCTACCTAGGGAAATGAAGGCTTGCGACAAAGTCGGGGGGCATCGTGCTGACTGTAGGATGTAGGCATTGTGCTGGCTGTAGGCCCTCAAGGATGACCGCCGGCCGATGTAACCTACAGGATCGTAAACATCTTTTTCTGTTTGTTCCACGTGCACGGCAAGAACGACGTCAAGAAAAGTGATATCCTCTTGGATGCTACAGATGTGTAGGTTGCGTTTGGAGCAATTTAGATCAAAAGTGTTCTTTTGAGCACGGAGGACGAGAGCTACTACACTTCTCGCTGAAGACACTGTGAGTCTTTCCTTCGCGCCTTGGTGGCAGCCTTTGTGCTGCGCTCCATCAATACATCTAGCAACAACCACGTCGTGATAATCTACATGGTGTACCCCTTGCCGTGGCTTTTGTTCGAGCTTGTGCCCACCATACACACCAGCCCTGGCACTGCTCTTGTATTTGTGATTTGATGTGCCTTGCCCATACTAGTGGGGCCACATGGACGCACTGGTAGTTTATGGCTTAAAATAGGAAGCAAGTCTTTGTCATATATTGACTCACATTTGCCGCGCATTTTGTTGCATCATTTCTTATTTTGGCTTTTGGAGCATGCCATAAAAGGACTGAACGCTGGGCGAGTTGGTACTCTATTACCACAAAAAACTGCGCAAAATAAACAGGGACAGGGAAGACGCACCCACAAGCGCAGGTGCGTCTTCCGTGTTCCTGTTTATTTTGCGCAGTTCGCATCAATGGAGCATACTATATAGCGATGAAGCTGGCATGTACTTCTACGTTTCGTGTTTGTTGATTATTCCTTATTTGGTTTTAATTTGCGCGAAAACTTGTCCGAATCTGTTTGTGCCACCTGCTCTTCTCTCATGTGACGGAAATTCTGCTATTTATTTCTTCCGTCCCACTTGTTTCGTTGCGTCTTCCATGCGGAATAACAATGACAGTCTTCACTACTGCCCCAAATATGCAAAATTTGTTGTTTGGAAAGTCACACGCGAAGCGCAATATTTCTAATACCATTGACGCTGCGTCGATATTCTACGTTTTCTGCCCTGGTTGGCTTCATTCTAGCGTTGTCGCTTATGCGCTGCAGAAACTAGGTGTATGAACGTGTAATTAGTGCGTCCTATTAGGGGCGAAGCTCCTTAAGGCGGCACCCGTTCGTCCCTCGTAGTCGTAGTCGTAGTAGTCGTAGTGCGTAACCAGTCTTACGCTTTGACCTCCAAGGTGGTGCCGGTGGGAGATTTTTCCTGTGCGTTGTTGAACAATAAAAAATTCGCAGCGTGCGCGTTAACTAAAAGCCGAATTCTTCTGTCTCTCATTCCCCATTAGCAGCCATTGGCATGTTCCAGTAGGAAACGTTAGTAGAAGTAGAAGTGTAAGTGTTAGCTAAAAGCCGACTTCTTCTGTCTCTCATTCCCCTTAACAGCCATTGTTTACCTCCAAGGTAGTGCCTGGTGAGATTTCTCCTGTGCGTGATTAAACAATAAAAATTTTGTTCAAAACGCCGTTGATTGATGAAATAAACCAACGAAAGACGCCAGATGTTTTGTAAAAGCAAAACGAAAGAACGCCAGATGTTTCTAAAGCAAAACGAAAAGACGCCAGCTGCTTAACGAAAGACGCCAGATGTTTTCTAAAGCAATGGTTTTCTAAACAATGAAAATTCACAGCGTACATTTAAAATTAAAGTGAGCTGCAAGTCGTCATAACTCATCGAACCTTTAGTATAAACGCGCCCGATCTCACGTCGGTGATGATGTACTGGGCAGAATTCACGGAAGATTCACGGTTTACCGATGAACCTCCGCAGCTTCGCCCACTCATCATCACTCAATCCGTGGATATGCTGTGATTTTTTTAGATGAACATGTCTTCAGGGTGTATAAGTGATTGGTGTTCAGGAATTTAGACAATCGGTTTTAAGATAAACAATGCCTTAACTGCGAGAGCACATTTTCAGCACATTCGCGATGATTAAAAAAAGAGATAAGGTTGCACAGATGATCAACTTCTGAATCAGAGCATTTGAAGCAATCGATAGAAATGAAAACAAATACAACTGGAAGCCGCAAATACCAAGGCAATAAAAACGTCGACCGATCACATATTGTATTTAGGAAATACTCGAGGGAATGAAAAATGCATTGACTAGAAAGAAAAGGCTCGCTCAGCAGCAGAGAAAGACTGATGTGGCTCTTCGCTGTGCGATGCACTCAGCATATTTGTGCGACCCAGGCACAGCACGTAGCAGATAGTGGCTGTAAGTGGCAGATACGAACGAGAGTGCCTTGCAAAACGCTGAATTTCCTGATGCCAAGCGACGCGATGTGTTCTACTCAACCCGGCATTTAATGAAACAATGATCCTTCCTCCATGATCAGCACTCATGTGCTGATCATGGAGGAAGGAAACGTTAGAATAAGACATTATGCAACACAAGGTAAGAAAAAAAAGGAGAGTATTGCCTTGCTGGAACGCGCGGTCGACACGTCAGAGCGCGCGAGCAGTGCTGGTAATGCCAGGCAAGTACAGCTGAACAAATATTCTCGCTAATACGCTGTCTCTCAGGGGCTTCTTGTTGCGTGGGCACTGCGATCGAAAAAGCGCGGGGAAAAGACGACGCGATGGATTCAGCGACTTTCACTTACCAAGGATCAATGAGTTACGCAACGCTCTCTCCTGGTTGATTTATTTCCCTAGTTTACACGGTTACTCAGCCCTTGCGAAAGACTTTCGCTGACATCGATGTCCGGTAGCAGAATCTTAACGACTGGCATCTCTGTATCCATTTGAGTCGTCTCGAACGAAAGAGATAAGACATTTTCGAAGGCTGCGCTATATAAAATGTGCTGCCTAGTTGCCAGAAGAAGGAGAAAACGTAGAGAGCTGATAGAAGCAGGGAAGACACCCTCACTGACATAAAATGAAGCCTTTGTAGGAAGAAGTTGCGAAATGACATGAGATTGTGAAATTCCTTTTGACCCGCTTGTGGAGGGCACAAATGACTATGAAGGAGGCCCTGAAAACGGCCACTCGGTCACGTGTATGCTCTAAGAGCAAACCTTTGCTTTCTTTTCTCATCTCTCCGTGAAAAACCGAAGTTCACTCAATAAAGTTATCTCCCTCTCTATTGTTTTTCTCTGGCTTACAGTTTGTGTGTTCAAATGACAATTCACATGATCCAGTTATTATCTTCACGTAATAATGGGGTCTTTTGACGCTCTACATACCTCTCACATTCACAACGCGCTCGCCTGGACGATTGCACATGTTGCAACTTTACTCAACACACAAGAAAGGCATATTATTGCTGGCATAAATTTTATATTTCCGAATGAGGCCCAAGATAGCATTTATTTATTTATTTATTTATTTATTTATTTATTTATTTATTTATTTATTTATTTATTTATTCATTCATTCATAACATACTGCAGACACGGGCCCTAGCAGGAGGGGCATAAAAATACAATATAAGCAGATATAGGAAAAGAGAAGGAAATGAACACAAAGAATATACAATAATACAATTCGTTAACAAGATGTAAAGCAGTGCAAAAATGAACAATTGGAAGCTTAAAATAACAATGAATGTTGCAAATGCGCACCAATATTTTAGCTGCAAATAATATATTAACAGATTAACATAATGTACAACAGGTGCACGAGAAGCAAGGACACATTCATCAACTTATTGCATCAATAGCGTCAATGCTGCATAAACTATCGCTACGGCTGAGTAGTTCCAGTCAGTTATAATACGAGGAAAGAAAACGTATTTGAAAAGGTTAGTTCTCGCGAGATGAGGCCTGATGAATTCTGCATTGCGATACCTGGTTCGGCATGCTACTAGTGGCTTTAAGAAAGGGTGTAGACTAATAGAGAAATGATTGTTCCTCAGTAAAAAATGAATCTAAGCCTACGAATTTTCCTTTCTAATTGCAATTCGAATGTTATTAGCTAGCATAACGCTGGTTGGAAGTCGGTTGAGCGGTATTTGGAAAATGTGAATCCGACTACTTTGCGTTGGACTACTTTGCGACTACTGTAGTTTAGGACGAATGAGTGAGTAGTATGCTTAATCGAAATGGAAAGCTTTAGGCGTGTGATATAGGGCAGCGACCACCTTATTTTTGGTAAATTTCTTACATCTCGAAATAAAATTATGCTACACCTTTTCGTGTTGGACAACACTTTGCACAAAACTTTTGTGCTTGACCGAGGCAACGTGAGCGCGTATTCAGTTTCTAGATTGATAGCGCCGTTTCCTTAAGCAACGTAAATTAATTCGCTTCTTGTGTTGCCGCGCTAGCAACGTTATGACACCAAAGATGAACTCGGATAACAGCATTTCACTCGTCGCTGTGCATATAGAATTTTCGCGAAAATGCTTAAAACACACACAGCTGTAGCCTAATTCGGGGTAGATATAGTCATATTTTACTGTTATTTTCACTCGACATGTGTTCATTTCACTCAACGTTGAGCAGTAATCAATATTTCAGCGTCGAAACTAAAAGAAACGTGAGACAACTGCGTACTACGCACACATATTGCAGTAAAAGCTCGTTGGTTCGGATTGCACGGAACCGGAAAAACTGTCCGAATTAACCGAATGCCGAATTATCGAGTGCATCAAGAAAAAAATAAACAAATGTCTAACGCATCAGTTCACTTTCACCTACCTGTGGAATACGTGAATTCGGTAATTATTTTGCATACGAGCAGTGCAAAAGCCGCAGTGTTCGTCATTTGCAATTTAGTTCACAATGTGCACGCGGCACAAGAACCCCGTTTCTTAATTCGAATCGGGATATGAATCCATGCCTTATTACGAACCAACAACGTGATTGTGAATGTCGACCACGCCTTTCTAAAAGACCACGGCCATGATTCGCGCTCGGCGCGCTCCGAGGATCGTCCGAATTAACCGCATTGCGGCCGAAATAACGAGAGTTTGACCAAATAAACGAAAGTTTGATGTCATTAAACAATGCATATATTGGCGGGGACCAGAGAACACATCCGAATTATCGAATATGACGCATTACGGGCATCGAAATAACGAACTTTTACTGTACAACACACCAAGCTAACCCTTCTAGGCACAACTACCTCAATACAAGCGATTTATTCTAGAAAACAATAATGTAGGCTAATTAAGATGTCAAAGAAGTTGGACGAAGCCATCGCTGTTGGCTGTTCATTGAAGCTTTCCGTGCCTGTGTGTTGGCACTTCATTTTACCGAGAACAGAACACCGGGCTGTATTTCAGCCTGATTATGTCCGCTATGGAGAAACTCAATCGTTGAAATAAGACAAAACTGAAACACTAATTTCTAATAACACAAGCTTTAAAACAAAACCTTATGAAGATACACAAGGATCAAGTCGTAATTTTGGTAGCTTTAAGAATATATGAAAAGCGTTCGTGATAAGACAATTTAGTTTTGTTCGGTTCATCTGGTCATCCGACGGGGTAAAACTCCGACTTTAGCACTTTAATTATTACTTTGACGTCTTGGATTTGATGCCGGCAATGGTGACCGCAATTTAGTGAGCTGAGCGGCAAAAGGGATTCAAGCACTTGGAATTACATGCACGTTAAACAGCTTCCGACTGCGGACGGAAAGGAAAAACAATCTTAAGTGCTGCCCTAAACAGCATGCTTAATAATAAGAGAGCACTTTTCCCCAAAACAAAAATACCTAATTTCACTATGAATAAACAGTTTGCCCAATACGTGGAGGAGTTGGGCGGCACTGTCACCGACGCTATAGGGTTTAGATTGGCGACAATTTATATTCAAGACTAGAACCACATTTCACCATGATATTCACGCAAAAGAAGCGCCACGAAATTGTCAATATGGCATTTCTGCTGCCCTAACTTCGCACGTTTACCATCTTGATATATTAGGGCGAAAGCCTTAAAATCCTCATTAAACGCGAAAATTGCCCGTCGGCGGCATCAGCACGAGTGATGCGAAAAATCTTCATTATTTGACGACGTCCCCATATGACGTCATCTCGGCGTCACATATCGCCAACACTCCTGACATCACAGTGACGCCATGATGATGTCATCCCATGACTTCGTCGCTTCATGAAAGGTGGGCCGATCACAGAGGCGGGGCAAAGCCACGTATGGTGGAGAAATCTTTCGGAGGGCGCCGGGAAAGGATCAATCCATTAACTGCGAAGAAAAAGGGGAAGACGGCTTTCGCCTTGGAGTCACCTAAGGCGATTGCATAAGTGGACCTGTGATTTTGTGAAAATACGGTATTGTAGTTCTTTTCGGACGACTTCATCCGATTTGAATGTGTGCTCCGTAAGGTATCTTTGAGCGGTCTGTAGTTGTTTTCGTGTTTTGAACGACAGCACGTTTATGAGTTTTTGTGCCATCTTCCATAACGCGTTCGACATATGCCTTCGAAGTTTTACAGCAAGGCTCTCTGTGTCTTGGCGAAACCAAAATTCGCCCGTCCTATGTACGCAAGAACTCTTATGGCGCACTTGCCAAAGAAATGGGGACAATTTCATTACTCACCACTGGTCCTTCTCAAAATAAAGAAGGGAACGCACGGGCGCCAAACAATAATTAAGTTTTCTGCGATGACGTAACCAATAATTCCGAAATAATTTATTGAACCTTCGGAATTAACCCCAGTGATAAACACCAGGGCCACACGTTTAAAATTCGCTGCTTAACGGAGTGCTTGAGCGGTCATATTTTTTATTATGTTGGTGAAAGTGGCGTTGTGTGAGTGTGAGTGTATCTAGCTCGCACAATCGCCATTCGATATTGGTGCTACATGCAGACCAGCAACAGCGCACACGCTCAACACATGGTTCAACAGTGTTCAACCCATGGTTCAACAGTGAAGTGTGCAGCGCAATCACGCTGCACATTTCACTTAAAACGACCTTTGGATGTGAACGTCCGCCACGATGAGATTTAACAAAACAAGCATGACAATTCAAGTATCCATATATTACACCCGAATAAAAAGCACCCGTTTAAAGTGCGTGCAGTATGGATTTAAGTGTTTTCCACGTAACCCTGACAGCAAGCTTCCGCAGATTGTCATATATGAAAAGCAGGGCCTTGCCAGCAAAACTAGCCGCGAGTTGCTTGACCGTGTACATTTATGAAGCCTGAAAAGAAACAAACACACGCAAACATTGCTAACTGAGCAGGTCTGCACGGCGCCTCCGTTGGCTCTTGCCAAAGAACGCAGCTGCTGCCCGGTGGGTACCAGCGTAGAAGTCTGCATACAAACATAAGACGCTGCTTGTAGGATGCCTACGTCGTTGTTCCCCGCCTTGTTATCTTGCTCATTTCGTTTGCACTCTCGCCCTCTGTGAATCGCTTCTGCGGAGCACGTCTGGAAATGTAACGTGACTGAGAAACTCACGGCCGCTTCAAGTATCGCTTCCCGTTCCTTCGCTTCTGGGTTGTACAAAGGCGCTTCTTTGGGGCGTACAGAGAGACCCCTTGAGTAGGTGCAGCAGAGACGTAAGAGGAACTATAGTTCAGGAAGCGAAGGAGAAAAGAAGTTTGAGATGCAGCTGGTGCGCTGCTGATCTGCCAAGCTTGTTGTAGAGTGAGAAAAAAAGGCATCATTTTTGCTTCCGTTGTTCCCTAAAGCATCGTGTTTCTTAGAAAGGGCCCTCTCATCTCATGTGCGTCAAACGTAGTTCCGAGGGGCGTCGTATTTTCGATTTTCTGTATATATAACAACGGGCATGTTGGCCAAAAGGCCGAAGGTGTAGTAGACAGGAATGAGTCAAATACCTTCGGCAAAAACAACAAAATTAAGGTTTATTCATACACATATCTGTATATAAATGGGGCGGAGAGAAAAAGTCACAGTTTCGCCGCAAGGGCGAAGCAATGAATGGGATAGCACGAAAAGCGGCCCGGGATGGGCGCGCTGCTACGCTGCAGGAACATCTACCTCCCGGCAGCAACTACCGCGTGAGCAGACAGCGGAAGGGCAAGGTTCTCTCTGCGCGAATAGTAGAAGAAGCGAGCGAGCTGGCCGACGACTTTTAAATGCGCCCGGTGCGCTCCTTGAGCCATTTCGCTGGTAATGAAGAAACGTATATAAGCGCCTGCCGTCTCTGAGTCCTGCCAGCGGTAAAGGGCGTGTATATAACGCTCGTCGTTAGCTACCTGAAGGACCCGCGCTTTGTGGCGTAGTGGTTGGCGCTACGCGTTGCGGACCGAGAGGTCGCTGGTTCGATTCCACGCTTCGGATATTTTTCTTTGGTACTTGTATATATATATATATATATATATATATATATATATATATATATATATATATATATATATATATATATATATATTTATTTATTTATGCATATACTGTGCATGACGGCGGCGGCAAAAACCAACCGAGAGTGTCCATATAATTGCTATCGCAATAAAAACATGACCGACGTCGAAATACAATGCTTTGTTTTTTTTCTTTTAGCATCGCACCCGTAGGATCGGCATTCGCCTTCGTCTGAATAACGGTTATTCCCAAGGCCGGTCTGACGTTCATATTGAAACAGCGCAAAAGACGTAGGACACAGAAAGACTAGACAACACAAGCGCTTGTGTTGTCTAGTCTTTCTGTGTCCTACGTCTTTTGCGCTGTTTCAATATGAACGCAAACTAACTAGCCCAACTCTCCCATTTGCCGGTCTGACGGTCGAGAAATTAGCAAAGCTCTCTGGTTTCGATCGACGTGTGTACTGTTGTTCTTCATGTCCTTCGACGGCGTCCAAGAAGTTGTTTCCTGCAATTATACGTGTATATCTATATATATATATATATATATATATATATATATATATATATATATGCAAGCTCACAAGTTCGTGGGTGGCGTCATGGCAGATTCCTCATTTTCTTGTAGCGCTCTCCTGTGATCTGCGTTGCGTTAAATATTCAATGGAAGAACGTCATAGCGTTACGTATCTAAAAAGTAAACTCACTTCTCTGCCCATCTAAGTGCTGCATCACGACGCGATTGATTTTGAAGCACGCCAAAAGCGACGTCGTACCACTACATACTACATGAACGGTTTACACAGTCTGATGTGCCAAATAAACGTATGAGTTTTAACGTGAACCAGCGAACTCCAGCGTTTCCAGCACCTACATGCCGGCTTCAGTTTAACACCAGTGAAAGCGGCGTCTCCACCAATGCGACCAAGGTCATTTCCGTTAACCTGACTGGAGTGGAAGTGCCAGAAAACCTATTGATTCTGCGCTGGATACACTGGAATGATGGTGGTTTTTGAAATAAGGGTCTGATTCTTTTGCTACTCTCCAGTAATAAATCTAGTTCTAACGTACGTAATCTACCTTCCCCAAAAGGAAAGAAAAAAGCCTAGAGTGACGAGCCACACGATGTAGTCTGCGTAAAACATAAAGTGTACAGAAGGGCACGCTTCGACGAGCACGTCAATAAAACACGTTGCGGGGCTAATTTTTGGTGCATTCTTTTGTTCGTGAAAGTTATCCACGCTGAATGCTCCGCCAAACACGCAGAAAGGCATGTCAGGACCATGTACTGCACTGCAAGTTTATTGAAATAGACGCTTGCTGCATTCGGGCTCTTCTTTCGTGTCGGGTGTGGCAAGGGTCTATTTAAAAAAAAAAAAAAAAAAACTTGGAGTGCAGCACATGATCCTGTCATGCCTTCCTGCGTGTTTGTCGAAAAATTAATCGCGGTATCACTTTTATGGAGAAATGCACGAACATTTTGTGCGCCCGTGCCCACGACATAAAATAACAGAAAGCAACTTCTGATACTTCCTATGTGATAAAGCGGTCAAAACGCTTACAAAAAGAAAAAGCACGGCACACATAAAAACCGGCGCAATCTGATATGTACTGAGTAATTCTTATTTTTATAGACACAGTCAACGAAAGAACCGAGCGAAGTAAGGACGACGTTCGCTTCCTTCGAGTTCGCAGTGAACACGACTCACCCGTTACACAAAGATGCTATCGAGCGTGTCGAAGGCGATACGATCGCTATTTTGGAAAAAAAAAAATTCGACTCCTCTTCAGTTAAGGACAATTTGTCTCTGAAGGTAGAAACTCAGAGTGGCAGAATCGCGGACGTTTCATCTCCGGATGCTTAAATAGTGATCAAGGTAAAGTCAGACGATTCACTGGAGCGTGGAAGGGCGCTCCCGGGTAAGCTGGAAGAGTAGCGACTAACGATATGGCTCCACCTTTCCTTGAACCGGCAGGTTAGACGGGGCTCATCGCAAAGGGTTCTACGTTCAGTGTAAAGTCTTCCGGCAATATTTACTGCTTAGATGGACAGAGGAATGGAGAGATAGGGCAAGGGCAAGTTCACTCAACGTGAATGCACTGAACCTTTCCCGACTCATGAGTCATACCCCCTTACCCTCCACCACCGAGCAGTAGATGACACACGAAATGTGGTTACAAGTTATAAAGCGTTGCAGTTCAAAACAGAAGAAAGAGGGCGTCCAGTTTAGAGCTTTCGAGCACTGGATAGGTGGAACCGAGTGGTGGGCCTGTGTAAACACCATCGAGTTAGAATGTTGCAAAATTTATCAAAAGGTAACCAGTCAGAAGAGGTGGAACAGGGCCAAGAACGCTTTGTAGGCGTTTTCGATTGCCTGGTTGTCGTTTTCGTGGACTTTTTGAACCAAAGAGAAACGATGCAGTTAAAAATTTGTCTTCAATATACTTGATAATGAGAGAGTCTTGTCTTGTTTTGTTGCCTAGATCTTGGCTCATACCCACAAGGGGGATTGGCCACACTGTACTTTATAATGTAAATGGTTTACACAACGCTTGCTAAAAAAAAAGAGAGAAATTAGATAAGAACTATAATAACATTCCTTTAAAAAAATGAAAAAAAAAGGTGAAAGGGGCAGAAGCTTTCGATAAACCATAATATATAAACAAATTAGCAAAAATAAAGAAGGAGGTCAAAAATTGGATGTAACTGGCGGTACCACTAGCAGCGTATCCTTCCGGTTGCCTGAATGAATTTATGTAGCGTTGACAGAATAACCCTGCGGCCCGCACCCAACTGACTGGCTGGGTGCGGGCCCGCGCGAGTCCTGTTTCCTCGTCTTTGTCTTTGCGTTTTTAGCGCAGTTTTAGTCGTCATAATGAGAGAGCTTTTGCAAAACCAGATTTGCTGTCCAAATCTCGCCTTGCTGGGTGAGGGTTCCTAGCCATTCACAGCTTTAAAAGAGATCGAGAAATTTACATTGTACGAATGCGCTGCTTGTTCGACAGCCACGTGTCCGATAAAAAGTAAGACAAAAGAAAACACAAAAGTTCAGTTCGTTTTGGCAGCTCCACGTCGCGTCAAACAAGTTTGAGTATCCTACCATCACCTGCTTAAATTTTTACCCACGACGTCCTTACGTATATCTGTTCACCTTCGGCTGCATGACTTTAGTAACACGGGCAAGTGATGTGTGCAGCAATTCATAAAATGATGCTATCTATGTGCACAGTTTGAATTCCTCACGAGAAAAATACAACAGAATGAGGGCGTTTTCTCACTGTAAGAAATTTTCCCCGTGGGCTGAAGCAGTCATGCGGTACCTCACAAAACATGAGCAATAATTATTCGAGTGGTCAGTTAAGTTTGAGCTCGTACTTGGGAAAATATGTATTCTTTCGAAAAAGAAAGAAAGACATATGTCAGTACGGTGTTCGAGAAAGTAGTACTGTAACTGATAAAAATTTAGAAACATGGCTTTTTCCATCATCACCTATTGAGATGTAGCCACTGGTCTCTGTATTATAATAAAGCTTTTTAATTCTTGCTGTTGAACTCTTGCCGCTTTTCCAAGGTTTATGTTTTGGATAACCACTTTATTTACATCTGGTTACAGCCCCCGCTGCAGTCCAAAGTTTAAGGCGCTCCCCTGCGGACCCGAAATAAGAAAGTTCGATACCGCGTCATCAGGAGATTTCTGCTGAAAAGTAGAACTCTTCATTGCTAATCACTTAATGTGAATCTGGAACCCTTGTGGCACAATAAAAGGTACATTTATTCCCGCGAGGAATTCAAAGCTTCGAACGAATACTTCGTCAGTCATGAATATGTGCCCTCGAAGTGTCACCAGCGTGTTGATCACTGTAATATTAGCTTTTATTTTGTAAATAGAGCCATCTGTGGAGGAGGTTTTTATAACACTTTGGCCATACGAAAGCATATTAAAACAGTTCGTTATAAACTTCAGTCCTAGGATGTTACGCGCAATAAATGTTGTATAACTATGAGGCTCGCCGCGTTAGCGGACTGTGCATTCATGAGACCACCTACGGCTGTTGAACGGGCATATAAATCTAAGTGTGCGGGTGTCTTTCGGTTCTGCCTCCCTTGAAATATGGCTGCAGCTATCAGGAATCGAAGCCACATCCTGGAGCTTAGCAGCGCCATACCATAGCAGTTAAGTTACCAAGGTAGATGATGGTTCGTGAATACGAGCTTTAATGCTGATGGATTACTTCAGTCCCGACGCCGTAACGACAGATTCTCAAGGCAGAACTTCATTTGCAACGCGTCTCGAGCTTGGAACTGCAGCACCTTCTCGGCCCGTGGCAAGACAGCGGTTGCGCGATGCGCAACACAAAAGCGCTTTTGGTGTTTATGAAGAACACTGGACTTAACCAAAGTGTGTGAATGACTCTTTTGTGTATATATGTGCGTATGTGAATGTACGTACCATTTGTGTGAAGATGCGATTCATTGTATATACCATAGTCATCACCCGACACCTGGAGAAGCAAGCCAGGCGACAAACCAGGCTAACCTCTCCGGGATTTTCAATAAATAATATTATCTGTCTCTCTTCAGTCCACAGCAATCATAATATGACTGACCAACTTGTCTGACCTGATATTCTCTATGCAGTATAACGAAGACTATAAGGCATAAGAAAAAAAAACCTAATTGACAAAGAAGTAGCTCAAGATTAAAAAAAGGCTGTCGTACTATTAACAAACGACGTGCGCAGTTCAAGCTTACTATAACCAGACACTTGTCTATGTTTTATATCAGAAGTAATTGCTGAAAAACAAAATGATGCGCTATAAAAGCCTTTCGTTTCGCATGTAGTAACTCGGGAGCAACAGTGCTCGCAAAGCCATATTGCCTGTGAAGCAGAACACAACAAGCTATAAAATAAAATAAACACAAGAAAGAAGAGGAAAGAGGCGACTTGCACCGCGCAAAGCAAACCTAGAAGCGGCGCTGAAAAGAAAGAAAAATAGAATAGACAAGAGATATTGTGTCATTGCTTAATGGCACCGACGCCTCCACAGACACCTCCTTCATCTTGTCGGCGCTGCGTCAGTCCCTCTCGTAAATCTCAGTGCCTGTTTTCTTCTATCTGCTCCCCCCACCCTTTGGGTATTTTCTGCCCGTACATAACGAAAAGCGTTGTTGTTTTGCCCTACACCATTGTTATATGCAAAGACACAAGGCAAAACAAAGACTGACCACATATCATCTGGCGCCAGCACAGGCTCGTATATCAATACGAGCATGGACACTGATCGTCTTTTTTACTTGCCTTTCGGATTCAGCTTCTAGCTTTTCCCCACCTTCTTTCGATTATGTTGAGTCCGTGTGCGTGTATTTTTGGAACTTGCGCGTTACCCTATGTTTGCCTGATCTTTCAAGAAAAGAACAAACGGATCAGCAAGTGTAGCGATGAAAGGGCCGCGTGCCACTGCGAGCAGCAGTAGTGTTTGCCGCAGTCCTGGTATCATTAGAAAGCTATTTCTTGGTTTTCCTTTCATACCAATAGCTAAGCGTGATCGTTAAAAGTGACCAAAAACAGTTGTTGGGCTAAGAGCCTGATGTCCCGAAGCTGCCGAGCCGAGAGGCTGCGGTTACGACGCCTGTTGACGCTAGAGTTACGGGTAATCATGCAAACAAATACTGTGGCCACACTTGCTTACCCTCTATCCTTTATAGTTTTCTTTATATGTCTCGCCATAGGTAAATTTGGCACCGGTGTTTTTACACTGTTTCTTTCTTTCTTAGTATCGGAGTTTGGTGTACGTTTCTATCGAATTCTCGCACATGCATTGAATATTTTTTTCTCTAGAAAAAGGTGCTATTTACAGCACTGATCGTCGTGCACATATGTAATCACGTTGGACGAAATAGTTAACACGCACTGCCTTCTCCCCGTTCCATTAGTTGCGTCCGCTCACCTAAATCCAAGGAATAGCACGGTTTGCGAGTAAATTAAGCAAGCCCTGCATTCACAATTCGCTTTGACCAATCAGATGTGCCCTATTGCAAAGCCCAGCGCTACTGGGTGCAGTGTCCAATATCATGCCTGATCGTGGTCTGAGTGACGCGCTGGACACTGTGGCTATGAAGAGCGGTTTACCGGGACACGCTGGGCACTGAAGTGCCATACAGCTCTGGAGAGTGAAAACAGAGGCGCCAAGTTGCTCTAGCTATACTGCACCGAAGAAAACAAGGACGACAAGCAGACGGGGACAAGCGCAGACTCTCAAATGAACGTTTATTCTTCACAAACCATATACTTATGACTAAAACAGGAAGTTACATAGAAAAATATATGTTAGCGGTTAAAAAACAATAAAACTTGGACACTCGATTTACGAGGCAGATGGGTAGACTCATTGGCCACTCTCGTCCACTTTGCCAAGTTTTCATACATAAATATGTTAATAGAAAACGCGAGGATAAAATACCAGGCAGCAGGCCTATCTACTTCGCCATTGCGGTTTCTATGCACACTGCCCACTGCTAAAGCTGATGTCCTTCGATTGACGCCGCATGTGCTACGGATTGTTTCTTTGTTGCCACTTACGGCATGAAGTTATACCCTTGCAGATCGCCCACGTAGACTCTTCCTTTGGTTTGTCAATCGTTCTGACAGCGAATACTAATTAGGTGCCTACTTCGATCGGTTCGCATGTTTATGGGGAACGGAAGTATACAGCGGCGCTGTGTGCGCGCGCGCGCGCGCGCGCACACACACACACACACACACACACACACACACACACACACACACACACACACACACACACACACACACACACACACACACACACACACACACACACACACACACACACACACACACACACACACACACACACACACACACACACACACACACACACACACACACACACACACACACACACACAGTATCTTGATTTTCGCATTTCTAATGCCTGCGTGCATTCAAAACTGCTAGAATTTGCCAGTTTGCAGAACCATAACTTTTTTCGCAGCTCGAGCTCATGCGGTAGCGCTCTAAATCAAGAATATTATCTGATTTATAATGGCATGCACGTTACTTTTGAATGCCTTATAGGAAATCTAACAGTGCCCTCCGACTCAAGCTTTTGAAAGGTGTACGGGAGTGCACTAGCCGGTGCGTTACATCACGCATCTGCCATAGGCCCCTTTCTGTAAATGTCGTAGGTGACGCCCAGCGAATTTGGCACCAACCTACGTGATACCGATTGTTCTAGGCTATCATATTTCACCGACAACAAAGCCTGAAGGAAGACGATATGCTCACAATGGTGATCAAGAAGCCGACGTAAAGTGTGGCATTTCACACTCGCACGATTAAATATAACGTCTGGAACGCTTCTCCGTGAAACTGAGTTTCTAAGCAAGTAGCGCAAGTCACTCACTACTGCAGCGTTGGGTCGTGTTCAGGTGACCTTACAAGTTTTGCGGGATAAACCCCTTAGCTATCGCAACCCAGCATTTGCGTTTGGCTATGGTCACAGGGAGTAAGACGGGAGCGAGATGGCTGTTTTCCTTTCTCGGTCCCAGACATACTGCATTAGTGCCGTGTAAAGCAAACGTGTCCGTGCACTTGTACATGGGATGCAGAGAAAAAAAACCAGTGATATGAACCAGGGTTAGGTTTTCAATACCAACGGCTGAAAAATATATGTAAGAGGACAGTCAGGTTTATAGCTTTCACTTTTTTTCTCTTTGATGTACATTACACTGACATTCACGTTCATGGAAAAACGAGCTTCGTGGGGGCTGGCGGTTTCTCATCCCGTATCGTCTGTGTTGGTGCTCGTCGGTGGAATGATCACAGTATCGCTTTTGCGATGCCTGCATGTTTACAGATTTTCAGTCCGATCAACATCCAAGCAAGACATTCAAGGACATATTTTGGAGTACAGGCAGCTTTCGCTGAGTTAAAACAAGAACATGTTCTAAAAAACCAAGTGCATGAGAGGAATAGCGGTATTGAGAGGAATGGTTTGTTTACATCGCCGCCTTGTTCCACTCAACAGCCAGCATTGGAAGTGTCTCAACTCAATGTCTACAGAAGCGAACAGCATTCTGAAAACATGCACCTCATTTCTTTTCCAATCTGTTTGATGTGCTTACTTCTTGATCATGTACTTCTAGTGTTACAATTATTGTCACTATTTTTACACTTATGGCTTGTTACATATTTCAAGTTCTTTATTTTTTTCAAATACATTCGGTATGTATGCCGACCTCGGTGTACATGCTAAAGCATGAACAGCATCATGTCAGAAGAGAAAAGAGCATCGAAAAAAGAGGCGATCAGAATAGTTTACAGCGGAACGTGTCAACAAGGAAAAAAAAAGTTAAGCAGGATCGATGGCACATAGAAGAGAGCAAAACTGCCACAATAATATATGACACTAAACATGATAACGAAGTCTTCTTTTAATAACACAAGTGTATATATCAATTGTTCAAGTTTTCTTCGACTGCTGCATCAAGTTGTTTACCATTTTGGTGTAATAATGCTCATCCACTCGGTAATGTACAAAATAAACAAAATAAATCAATAGCAGTTATGTAATGGGCGTCATGTTTCGACACCACAGGAAACTATAATATCGGCTTGACGTAAATTCAATGTACAATCACTCATGTGGAGTATACTGATTTACATTTTATATTTTAGCGACACCTGCATTATTTGCCCGAATCGTTTTCACTGTGGGTAGTGAGGCATACACATGCTTGCGATCAATGCGAATGCGCAGTGGCGCGTACTCCCCTGCTTAGGTTTTCCGCCAGGCCTCTGCTTATGTCGCACTGCACACTCCACAAGCTAACATATGGTTGCTTAAGCAACACTGAAGCGAAACAATAAATTGGTTTTGAACTGATACACTGCGCGCTGATAACTCTAGTGTATATCAATATCACCACCATAAGTTCATGATAGATCAGATAATCAATGTCACAAGTCTCGCTTTTAAATTTCCCGCCGAAAGCTGCGATGTTTCATCACGGGTTTCAATGCGTTCTGTTCGTATTTTGGCTATATTAACCAAATTTCCTGAAACTTGCTATGTTAAATCTCTGGCTCCATTAAAAGACAATGCTCTTCGTTTTTACAGCGGTGCTATTTCAACTTTTCCTTCCGCCGCTGGCGTGGCCACTGCGTCGAGCCCGTGCAACACAAGAACTGGGCCGGCGGGCGTTCCCTTCGTCTTCATCTTCATTGTGGGATTGATTGCATGTAAAGGGATCGCGCTTGGCGACGTACATTTGAGGAATGAGGACAGTTATAGTGCATTTTTCTGTATCGCCTAGTAATTGGATGGATTCTAAGCACCGTGACTAGCGCGCTCATTGAGGTTGACACGATGAATCTGAAATGAAGTGTTTCTGAAGTGTGTGTGCCTTCTGAAGAAAACAAAAAAGAAGCACAGAGCAAAGCGAATAAAATGGAGAGAAGGGAAGAGAGAGACAGAAACAGACAGAAAGGGAAAAGAACAGACGGGGACAGAAATAAAAGGGACCTTGAAAATTAAGACCATGGTAATTAGGTTCAAGCTAATGAAGTCCTTGCTAATTAAGACCTTGCTAATAATCTTGGTCGGTCACAAGCCCCACTGTTAGTCCAGCCTTGCACCACTAGTGCAAACTGCCACATTTTCTCTTTGCGCGATTTGTAGCCTTAGCTACACTTGCCTAGCCAGAGCCGATTTCTCGTGGAGGGTCATGAGCCGTGCTGCGCATGCGCGAGGATCAGTGATGTCACGCAGCTGGGTCACCGGAGCTGGCATCTCACGTGCTCTCCACCACCACCGCTGCTGGTCTGCGCGTTCGGGAGGAGTGGCGTCGTAGGCGCGGCAGACACGCTGGCGCCAGCGCGCGCAGACTCCGCCACCAGCGCGCGTGGCTCGCCGCTGCTGGTCCGCGCCGCATTCGAGAGGAGTGACGTCGTAGCCATAGACACAGTGGCGTCGGCACGCGCGCAGCTATTTGCCTTCGCTGTGCAGTCGCCGTCTGACACTGCGATGGGGCCACTTGATAGCGCCTCTGACTGGCGTTTGCAGGTGGGTAACACGATGGAGAAGGAGAGCGCAAATGCCGCTCGACGGCGCAGAAGAGCCGAGAAGCTTATCTCATCGGATGCCGAAGTAGTTGCCTGGCAATTAGCCGTTCAGCGTACGAAGAATGAACAGAAGAAGGCTAATTATTCTAGACAATCTGGAAAGCTAAGAATAATCAGCTGAACCTTTGCTAACGCTACGTATATCCTGGCATAGCCGAGCTAAGCCACTGTGAATTTTTTCGCTTGCGAAACTTCATCCCGGAGCAAGCGTAGGGTTCCTGTTCTTCGTATTGTGTACGAGTAATTTACTAACATGAGAAGTAATCGCTTTTTTCTTTAGCGCTCTTTGGTGCCCTTTATGGTTTTTTTTGGTACCCCAAAAAAAAAAGCCTCACGTTGTCACCTGTTCGTGTGACTGCGGAGCTACTCTTATTAATTTCTTAGTGACACTCTAGTCAGTTTTAAACTGCATAAAATTTCGCGCTAATTTTTCATCCGAAGAATGTTGACATGTCTAGCTCTTTCTAGGCTTCATATTCCCATAACCTAGTCTTCGGCTCATCGTGGTTCGCGCCGCTTTTGCAGTTAAGTACACCAGTGCATCAAGCTAGTGCAATACCCAGCATGCTCGTAGGTCTCAAAAGGGCCGCATGCCACGGTTTGAAAATTTCTTTTGGTGCCGCTATACCTTTTGTACAGAACTGTTTACCATGCTGATTATGTTTGTTCGAAGTACCTCTGCATCTCAGCTTTAAGCATTCGTTTATATCGTCCGCAATGAAGCTCGAGCAAGAGGCGACACATTACGTTACCCATGAAAAGATCGCCATGGAAATGCAGCTGCTTATAGAAATGCTCCTGGGCTCAGTGGGAAGGCTGCCTTTGCTTGGTTCCGAAGTTTCTGCTTTGTCTTTGTCAGAAATGATCTCCTTCTGCATGCCGTCTGAGTAAACATGTCTCGCGTTAAAAATAATGTTACATAGAACATTAAACATCGCCTTCGCTTAATTTATTTTGAATTTTATTTAGCATAATTTAGAAAAAGGTCTTGTCACGGCTCTCAGTGACTCCCTTTAGCTTTGAAATTGCGTTTCTTGCGCTGTACTGTATTTCGGTGCAATCTTTAAAGGTAACACTTGTAGGGGCGAAGCTCCTTATAGCATCACCTGGTTGGTCGTCACTCCGTCCGGCGTTCCCCCGCCGTCGCGTCTCCCGTATCATTCAATAGATGGCGCTGTCCCATAGAGATGCAGGCAAACTGCAGTTGGGGGGCGGTATACTAGATGGCGCTGCCCCATAGAGATGTGTGCAATATGGCGGTTGGGTGAATGCATGCTAGATGGCGTTTTTAGATGTGAAGCATCTTATAGCGGAGATCAATCCGGTGGTGGTGTGCGGCGTGACCACCCTTACAGCGCACGCGCAAGCATTCTCCACAAACCTCCTCTCCCTCTCCATTTCCCCTCCCCTTTCCACTCCGCCTCTTAAACGCGGGCTCTACATGCCGAAACGCTGCTTCTCCTGGCCTCATGGTCCCCTTTAGCGGGAGATGGTGTGATTTTTGACCTCCAAGGTAGTGCCTGTGTGAAATTTCTCCTGTGCGTGATTAAACAATAAAAATTCACAGCGTACGTGTCGAATAAAGTGAGCTGCAAGTCGCCATGACTCTGATCGACCCTTTAGTATAAACCACGCCCGATCTCACGTCGTTGATGATGTACTGGACAGAATTCACGGAAGATTGACATATGGCGCAGGTCATTGGTGGAAGACAATCGTTCAATTTAGTGCGGCGACGTACGCTAGGGCGACCGTTGTCATAAAATCCGCTCGCTGTTGGCGCGCTTTCACTTTCGTTCGGAGTATTCACGGTTTACCGATGATTCCCTACGGAGCTTCGCCCCACTCTTCATCATTCACCCCATGGATATGCTGTGGATTCTTTGTCGTTCACGCTTATATGTGAGCTCAACATGGCGTGAGTGCGCTGCTGCACGTCCATTTAAAAGTAGCGAGGCTAAAGGACCTGAGATTCCCAGAAGAAAAAAGGCCATATCTATTTCATGCTACTTTACATCTCCTTGACCGTACTTCCTCCAACGAGGCTTCGCAGCATTTTACGGCAATGATGCAAAAAGAGTGTCAGGTGAGACCGTTCCTCGTTTTCTTTTTTTTGTTCTTTTTCTTTCTTTTCTGCATTCTTCCTTTATTTCTTTTCTTGTTTCTTTCAGGTTGTTACATTTGTGATCGAGCTTATGAGACACATCCCCAAGCTGCCACAATCTCACGTTTCTTGGCCGTTGCGAAGTTGCGTATTTGCGCATCTTCGTTCTTTTTTTCTTTTCTTTTGTTGGCTGTCTTCTCAGCCATTTCCGCGAGTTTTATTAACCTATCTGACCATCAACACTATCTAACTATCTAACTCTCACTCTCTCGCTCACTATCTAACTCTCTAACTATCTAACTATCTATCAACTATCTAACTATCAACGGTTATCCTGATCGTTTGAACCTAAAAACTGAGAAGGGGATACTCCAATCCAGCTCACAGAGCAACGTGACAACCTGTGCACGTGCGGCTATTCCTTACGTCGAATGTATCAGCGAAGCACTTTCGCGCATATTTTCAAAATATGATTTCCGCATTACTCGCGTCCCGACAAGGAAGTTCCGGAACCAGCTCGTCAATGTGAAAGACAGACTGCCAAGTGAATCGTTTCCGGGTGTCGTGTATAAGATACCGTGCGCTGATTGCCGTGAAGTGTATATTGGCGAAACACGAAAGTTTTCTCGACGCCTCAAAGATCACCAACGTAACGTGACTAAAAACAATCGCACGACAAACGCCATCGCTGAGCATGCGCATGCACAAGATCACACCATTGACCGGGATAACGCCGCCATAGCCGCCAAGAAAAAGAACGTGTTGTCAGGCCGGCTTCTCAAATCACTAATCATTCAGTCGATACCAGCTACAATGAACAGGACACCAGGAACTATGCCTGCCGTCTACGAATGCTCGCTGCGTCATGTTCTGGCAATATAATTGACAACGACTTCGAGTCCTGCTCAGTGAACAAAGAACCCTTATGCGGTTCCGAAATGTCAGATCATCTCCTCCGACTTGGTCAGTGACCGTGAATCATTTTATTTCTATGTGTGTTTGCCTGAGGCCTAACCAATTCGTCATAAAATACAGGTCATCGCATAACTGGGGGAGGTATTATCAAGGTTCCATTATAGAATGATGGGTACATTTCAGTGGACTAATGCAGAAAAATGTGTAATATCACAAGCATTAACGTGTTGCACGTAATGAGAATTATTAAGCGCACGTACACGATGCCGCACTAAACAGGTGTATGATGTGTTGCATATACGAGGGTAAGGGAAAGAATACACACAACAACTTTCACGCATATGCCAATAGCATAATTTATGGAAACTGTACAAAAACATTGACTGAATCAATGCCATACGCAATTACACAATACAGTGGCACAAAGGCAACAAACATGCTTTCACACCGAGATGGAAAGTCTGAGGCTGTGCACCACTCGCCAAGGAATGCAACAGGCACTGGAGTGCACTCACTAAGTAGATATATTTACAGGTTCACAAAACTGTGATGGTACTGTTGGAAGAGTTGATATGCTATGATCAGCAGCATGAGCTTCACGGATCACATCTGGAAATCGTGAAGTTCATGAAATATCAAGTGGAGCTCATCCTTAATAACGCAGCACGCTAGTCGCTTGACCTGCTAGTATTTGCAAGTCTCTTCTACGCCATTTCACCCCATCTGTACCGATTCTTGAGAGGCTCAGTGAAGGTAAAGTTGCCTCATCCTGAAACAATAAGACGTCTCTGCTCTATTCAGCAGGTCAGCTCACCCATGGAACAGCAAGACGCCTGTTTTCTGTCATATACTAAGAGGGTTGCTACCACAATAAAAAGAACATGAAAAGGTGATGGACTTTAATGATGGATACAATCCACATTCAGTCATGCTTTGATTCCAAAGCTGAATGAATAACAGGTGCAGCGGTCAACACTGCAAGCCCAGCAAAATCAACATATGTCTTTATGAGTCAGAGTCTGTGATCTTATCACAAAGATGTTGTGCATATTTTGCCAGTCGCTACAATTGATGCGAAATGCTTGCATTATTTTTTGCGAACGCTAGTTGTCGAGCTTGAGCATTCTGGGTTTAAAGTGATTGCTATCAACTCTGACAATTCTATCAACAGGAAAACAATGTCGTTGATTTGAAGCCCCCCGAGGCTAAACATATTTTATCAATATCCTGGTGACCAATCACGATCTTTGTTTTCTGTCGGGGACCCAGTCCACTTGTTAAACTGTGCCAGGAATAACTAGTTAAATCAACGCAATGCAAAAAGGAGCATGTACTTCCCAGGTCCAAAGAGCACAGAAGCCACACCCAAAATTTTGACAGCATCATTCAAGACTTTGTGAGCTACATGAGTCTGAACAAAATGAGCTTTTGAACATTGCTCCGACATTGTCGCTGAAGGCGTTTAATCCTTTTAACATGGAGAGGCAAAATGTAAAGTTGGCTTTGAGGATCTTCATTTCATCAACAGTGGCAGCACTTCATAATAGCAACCTTCAGCATGCTGATAGCACGGCTCAGTACATAAATACGGTGCTAACATGGTGGACTGTTGTAAATGTTAAGACCCCATGAAAGGGCCAGAGGCTTCGAGATGACCTGCAAAAGCATATTACCTTGACATCTCACCCCCAGTTACAGTTTTTGGACAAAATGATGCAGTGGCTAGACTACTGGGTGAGTTTGAAACATGATGCAGGACATTTGACAAGGGAAACACACTCAGCTTTTTGTCACACAAAGTATGCACTCCACGATTTCGCTATCTACTACCTTGAAGAACTTGATATGCAATACATTTGCTAGGCAAGTTTCAGACATATTCCTCGCGGATCGCTTTGGACGTTACCGTCAGTTGTCTCGTACCAACTATCATGTGTCAATTGGGCAGATCAGAGAAAGAGGTGTGATGGCCTGAAGAGCGTCGCATATTGGACGCAGAACTTGGTTGCCATTCGCGCCATGTTAAAATGTGATGGAACACCACGGCCGCACTAGAGAGAAACGCAAAGCGCATCGTGCCGCTCCGGTAGCCCGGCCGTGAATTTCTCGGGGCGTGCGCGTGAGCACAGAACGAAGTGTTACAGCCAGGTGACGCAGGCGCGCGTCGCAGAGCTATTTTTGGTTTGTATCAGCGTGATGCTATGACAAGGCCGAGGCTTTTACGCCGCTTGGGCTAAGATCGCCACGTCGCGGTGTGCTAAGGAATTGAAAAATTGAACTTCTATTGAACATGCGCCGAATGGGACGGGCGTGTAACGCGTTGCAGGCGATAATCGCGGAGGCCACAGTAATGGCGAATTCCTTTACTTTACCGCTCCCGCAGGGCAACACACCCCCGCCGACCGGGAGAGTGGTAGATATAAAAGCCGCGTTTGTAAAGCCTCTAGAGTCTGGTGTCATGAAACGCGTCAAAAAGATGTTAGTTCCACCTGGGGTTAAAACGTTTTTCTTTAAGCTTAACACGGGCACACTACCTGTGCAAACATGGCTCGAACAACGAGGCATGTTTGTGCCGTGGGGAGTGAATTGTCTTTTGTGTAACAAACCAGAAACTGTAGAGCATGTTTTTATTGACTGTTGGGACGCTGTGTTTTATTGGGATGTTCTGCAGAAAACATTGAAGAAGGAACTACCAGTTGATGCCTGCGGAATTCGTTTTCTGCTTGTACGTGAAAATAGTGTCCCGTGTGACCTCTTCACACTTCTAGGTCTTTATAGCATATGGAGATCACTCCATATGCTATAAAATAGGCGTTAACCGATCGCGCTTGTGGCTCAGCATATACAAAATGCTGAGCCACAAGCGCGATCGGTTAACGCCTATTTTGTTGAACAGATCACGAAGCTCAGAGAAGTGCTGGAGCATAGAGGGGCAAGTGATGAAATGATTTGTATATTAGATACACTGAAACAGTTAAAAGTGCATAAGAAGATCCAGCCAGCATTACGCATGCTGGTGGGTGATGTGTGGCACATGTGTATATGTATATAACGTATTAACATTGCAATAAAGAAAAAAAACGGATCGTGGCGCAGTGGATAGCGTGCCCGGCATCTGTGGCTGCGGACCGGCCAGTCATGGGTTCGATGCCAGTTGACGGAACATTTTTTCTTTGCCATCTGATTGTGTCACTGCTAATTTGCAATGAGAGGCAGAAGAAAAAATAGACACAGAGCCCCGCAGTCCGCTTTTAGCTAAAGGGCACGTTGCGAATCATTACAGTTCAACTAGGCGCACAAGAGAAATCTCCCACCGAAACCACAGTCGCGCTCAATATGACTTGCAACGCGAGAGTGCGTGGCCTCACGAGTTCAGTGATTGCACACGGCTTCAAGTTGCTTTATTTCTGTAATTTCATATTATTTTCTTATTTGGCAACATCCCGCAGTGAGAGACCTGCGCTTAGTTGTAGAAACAAGGGCAAGTGGACGGAATGCGAAATTTTTAGACGCGTGAGGCCACGCGCTCCCGTGTTGCAAGTCATATTGAGCGCGACTGTACATTGTACCGACGGAAATCATGACGCTGGAGCAAGGGGGAATCGTGACCTGATCTTTCAGCAAATTCAAGGCGTGTTTTCCTGGCGGAATGTGCGGCAGTAGTGCTTTTTCTGTTGACAGTGCTATCGACTTGGATCTCAGGTCGATGACTGCACCATGAAGGCTTAAGAAGTCTATGCCAAGGACGACATCTCTCGAGCAACGCTGCAGGACTACGAAGTTCCCGGAATAAATCCGGTTGTTTATGGTGAGTTTCGCTGTGCACACTCCCTCCGGAGTTACTAGATGACCTCCAGCTGTCCGGATTTCGGGGCCTTCCCAAGCTGTCCTAACTTTCTTCAGCTTCGTGGCGAACGGTCCACTGATTGCAGAATAGTCGGCTACGGTGTCGACGAGAGCTGTGACGCTGTGGCATTTGATAAGAACGTCGAGGTCGCTAGTTCTTCGTCTCGCTTTGGAGTTAGGTCGTGGCGTCTGGTCACGGCTACGCCGGGTTGTTCCACTGCTTTCCCGTTGCGTCCTGAGGTCTTCTGACCGCGAAGTTTCGACGTCCGGGCCCCATTCGGCTTGCAGCGTGGTATTTAGATTTCGTCGCGGCGTCGTCGTCGGAGGATCTTCGGTACTTCGTCGTACAGCAGCCGCACCTCCATCGGTTGCTGCCCTTAGTTTTTTGGAAACGGGCTAGGTGACCGGCCCCGAGTTGGGCCAGTGTATGGTCTGAGATGGGGAGAGACGTAGCGGCCTGGCGACGGCGAACGGGAAGGTTGTCGAGGTGTCCACTGCGCTCCTGCGAGGTAGTCGGCGATGTCGCGTGGTCGTTCACCGCGCTGTGAACGCGGCGCGTCAATGACGAAACCACAAATATAAAGCATATAACATTTCTATTTAATGTTTACGAGATACAGCAGATATTGTGTTTGCCATATGCGGAACCATACGTGCGGTATAATGCTGTATGATCTTCATTGAATGAGTTTAAAAAGGGTGGAAGTTAAGATTTAGAAAATAATTGTTAAATGACATAATAGTGATTTTCGAAGGCATCCATTTGCCCCTGAGTTACACTGACCTTTTAGATATTTAGGTCACTGAACACAAATCTTACGGTAGCTGTGATGGCTTACGTGTTCACCTAATTTAAATATTTTACATGTAGCGTTTAATTTTGCGAGGAAAAAAACACCAAGAACAAGAAAATAACATGACAGTGCGCCCGTCGCGTGTTCCTTTATTGTCCCTGATGTTTTTTTTCTTTGCATTGTTAATATCATTACTGTATACTACCAACTCGCCCAGCGCTTAGTTGTAAATATTTTACAAGCCCCGCTAAAGCTCTCCCTAATTCCCCCTTAAGTTACTTCATATGGTTTTCTTATAAGTTAGGGAGAAAACATTTGAAATCCGTATGTTATTCTATATTTTTATATATGAGTTCCAAAAGAATACCGCACGTAAATCATACAGAAGTACTGGAAGGCAGACGTCAAGATTCAATAGAGAGATGCCTTAACCCGTACTGTCAGCTGCGTTCAACACTGCGGCTGTATTTTTGCACGCAGTATTAATTTCTAAGAACTGCGAAGTTAACTTCGCTTGATCACTATTGGACGACAGTGACAGTGTTTGCCAACAAAGCCTCTCCTTTGAAGACATGTTTCGTTTTTCAAAACGCGCGTGTTTTTCCAAAAGTGTTACATAGATACAACTCTTCAGTGCGGAGCCTTCATGAGGCCGTATTTGTAACACTCTGCCTGTCATATAGCCTCTACCCTCTAAATGAAGCTGTCGTAGCAGTTCCTATCTCTCTATTGTTTCTCTCCAACTAATTACTGTAACATTTAATTAGGTCGCAACAGACTCCACCCATGTCCTACTGTTCTTCCGGCATTAGTTCATTGGAAGGACTGACACAAAGGGTAGAGTGTCAGAGTAGAGCTAGATGAAGAGATTATTGTTCGCTTCTTTTGTTTGTTTTTGCTCAGAGTGACAACGTCGGTGCGGCAGTTGCAGTGGCAGCGCAATCTCTCATTCTTGGGGTCTACAGTGACAGTAGACGACAGGCATCTGCCGTGGAACAAGACAGACATTTTGTCTTCCAAGCAAGGCACTCTATTCTGTTATCTCGCTCTCTATCTCGGTCCCGCTGTCAGACTTGTCCAGCGACCCCGAAGTCCTAGATGTTTCAGCAGCGCGCCTTTCATTGAATGCTGCGCTTCCCGAGGCAACACTGGGAGAGGCTGCACTGCTTAGCTGCTTTCTTCGTGGAGAGAATGTCCGCGATACGTAACTGTCGTAGCCGGAAGCTAGTCCCGCGTGAAAAACGCTTTGTTCTAGACGGGAGGCACGCTTGGTTGTGGTGGACAGCGCAGCCTTGGTGTTCTCACTCCTCTAATCTTATCCAGGGCACTCATCAGATTACGTGCGAAAACGCAAATAAAATATATAGTTTCATGCGTACTAGGGCACGGGTTCGATTCCCAGCCACGTCGGCCGCATTCCGATGGGAGCGAAATGCAGAGAACATGAGGCAGAATGCCGGAATTGCCTGGTTGGTTCACTTCAAAGAAGTTCTGCCGCGCTAACCAACTAGGACGAGATGAAACGCACGACAACAGGTCCCGTTTTTATGTTTCTCCTCGTCCTTCTTTGTTTGAGCTGCAGAATTTCTTTGGAAACAATATTCGCGTGATTACACTTAGGCGTATGTGAAAGAACCCCAGGTGGTCGAAATTATTCTGGAGTATCACACTACACTTTGCCTCATGACAATATCGAGCTTTGAGCATGTTAAACCTCCATCCCCCATTATTATTAATAATTCACAAAAACACGCACGCGCGCGCGCGCACGCACACACGAACACACACACACACACACACACACACACACACACACACACACACACACACACACACACACACACACACACCCGCATGCCAATACACTTCTGTTTACATGTGAGCTTACTGTGCAATTCTCGTTATTTAATTTGTAAGCGAAAGTTTACTGCCCTTTACAAGGTCGATGAAATTGGCAGCCTTAGTTAGCTCCGTTATGTAGTGCATATTTTGCTGCAACGCTTACAGTGCTTACATTCGGATGGAATTGCGACCTCGTTCTTCAGTGCCTCTTTCGCATCCTTTGTAATGTTTTTTTTTTTGTAGTAAAATGGTTCGCGTTCTTAGAGCGAAGCACTTGGATCATCCTTAAACGCAAAGCAATATCTGGTGTATTTTCTATTCTACGCGGTATAGAATCTCCTTGGACATAATCTGTGATGAAGCCCGCCTCTCCTCTTTTTCTTTTTGTGTGCTGCCCACTTTTCATCAGACGCTTCTTTTTCGTTCCTATGTGATGATCTCCCTGGCGGCGGGCACAACGATACCTAAAATGACCGCTCCACGAGCGGGAGCACAACCTTAAACAGATTGCTTCACGAACACTGAAGATCCGCTGTGTTTGACTCGGCAGAGATAGGATCGATAAAAAGGCCGATAGTGTCGCACAGTGAAGATCTCGCTGTCTTAACTTCATTTGCATCATTTTTTTTATATTGTCGTTTGCCTAGCTGGGATGGGCAACACAATGTGACGTACATCCTTATAAAGCTTTTTCTTTCCAACAGAAAAGAGGTAGTTGGTGTAAAAGCAGAAAATTAAAAAATTTAGACTAGCCACAACTACCTTCATATAGCCTTGTACTGCACCTGTCATCACTTGAGCGCTGACAACAAACACGAAGTCTTATTTGGCACATTGCTAACAGGAAGGGGTCGCTTGCCTCACGGAAAAAGAAAAGCCTGTTTACCAACTGTTTGATGAAGAGATTGCCAGCCCAATGCCTCCACTCTTTACCCATCTAAACAGATTCGTACGACTACACATTTTCCAGTTGGACCACCACAAAGATGTTTTTTTTTGTGTAAGCTTTGCTACGTAATGGAAGTGATACACTGTTAAAGGATCAATGTGCAGAAATTGCATAAGCTGTTTGCATAGAGCCACGCTGGTGCTTGAAAGACCCTACACAGGCGTCATGTCGGGCAAGGAATCACATTAAGATATGCAACATAGCACATTAGAAGAGTAAAATAACAACCAGTCATCACACAATTCTAACTGCGCAACGAGTGTCTGGTTTAATACTTCCCAACCATTGCAAAGTGCTCAGCCGTAATTGTTCATCGTCATAAGGCACATGCAGAATCCACAAAGTGCGCATAATACCTTACATATATGTAGCGAGTACCGCGCTTATCCGCAGAAAGACGAATAATTGCGCAGTGTGTGCTGTGCTCCTTCTCAAAAATTATGATTTATGGCGTAGTGCAGTGGCTCTAAGCCATGATTTTTTGGAACCCTTGTGGCCCGGTGGGATAGATAGGGCTCCTTGCAGTGAGAAAAAAAGGGGGAGGAGGGTCACAACACAGCATGCAGCGTGAAGTACGTGGCTTTTATATAAATGGGGGTCCGAAGACCCCCTGGATTCCGCGGAGCCCCATTTGAGAACCACTGGCGTAGTGGATGCCTCGCATGAGTACTTGTTTAGTTGCTCTAAAAGATTTTAGAAGCTGTTCTAGAAAAGCCGCTCTTCCAGCTTTCGATGGCACTGTGTTGAACATTCTGTGCAGGCCTGACGTTTTAGAGTGAACGTGTATAGCACTCTAGCACTGGCAGTTTCTGTGGCAATATATAAAGAATGTTACACTGCTACGACTGTGGAAAGCCAAAACTTCAAACACAGTTGCTGCGCTCAGAATTCGCATTAGACAGCACCATAATCATCGCTGGTTTTTTAACTCCTCGATACCTTTAACGTGTATTCGCAGCAAATGCACGAGGGTTTATTCATTCGCTCTTGTTTCAAAATGTGGCAGCCATAGCTTTAATCGAACTCACGGCCTTTATTAAAGGCAGCACATGGAAACTTTCATGCCAGGTTCGTACGGCTACAAACAAGAAGCTCTTTCGGCCATAGTTTTTGTAGAATATTGAGTCACCTGTGACTTGTGCTATAGCCTTGGTCCAACCAGCTGCGCTTAAATTTATAGGAAGAGCAGTAACAAAGAACTCTGATGAGTATTGAAGGGAAAAGAAATATACTGTGTGTATACGCATACGCACTGCGGTAAAGCACTCCTAAACGTGCATATCAAATCCAGCGGCTCTTCAAAAGGCAAGCCTTGGGCGCTCGTCGATGGCGGTATACCATGGGAGTTAGGCCATGAACGCAAAGCAGATCATTTGAGTACTGCCTGCCATCGATGCCCCTCCCTCCTACCTCAGTTTGTGCTCGCTGCAATTAAAGCACATTTGTGCGGGCGTTTCTTGCACCTGGCAGCGACCACACATCTGCCACCTGCAATATTCCCACACTTAGGCGATCTGCTAATCCACGAAATGTGGCTAGCGGATCGCACCTTTCTTCGTTAGTGTCAGTCAATAAAAGCTGTGCCCAGTAAATCAAGAGAAGCCTAGCTTGTGTAAGAAATATTATGGCGGATGCTCATACCTTTTAAGAATGCGAAGGCGAATATCTAGGTGGATGCATAGCGATGTGCAATGCAGCTCTGAGCCCAAGCGACCACCTATAGGCACCGTGCAATGGAGTTTTGTAAAAGTGATAGCACCTGAAGAACCCGCAACCTAGCTAGCATAAGCAGCCGAATGGGGACCGGCCCCGGCGAGAGGCGAACGCGACTCGCACGTCTGCGCCATGTTGAGCCCGTGTAGGCACGACAGAGCCAGTCACCGCAGAACCGGTGTGGAGCAAGCCTCAAATCTGTCTTCACGACCACACAGCGCGTTTAAAGCGGTCATAGTGGTACACGACAATGACAAAGAAGACAAACGTGTCCTTTGTCTTACTTGTCCGTTTCGTCTACCGCTATGACCCATTCGAATGCATCTAACCAACTATCCCACAACAGGTACTTTTGGCATACTGCGCTTCTGGCTTGCTTGCTTGAATTCAGCTTTCTTTTTGGCTCACACATATTACAAGGAACTGGCCATGAAACCGACGGCTTCATGACCAGTCCTGAATAAGGAATAAATTGGTCGGCTAGGGTTCTGCTCACGCGATTGGTGCAAAGTCGAAGTGAACAGGCACCTCGAGCGCCCAAGAGCGTTTTTATTTTAAATGCGAAGCACTTCTTTGCGAAGCTCAGGCACCTTGGCTGTATCTATCTATCTATCTATCTATCTATCTATCTATCTATCTATCTATCTATCTATCTATCTATCTATCTATCTATCTATCTATCTATCTATCTATCTATCTATCTATCTATCTATCTATCTATCTATCTATCTATCTATCTATCTATCTATCTATCTATCTATCTATCTATCTATCTATCTATCTATCTAGCCGCCTATGTCTGGGCGCTCTCCTGGTCGTCTCCATAGGTTGTACTATACCAAAATTTGCATAGCAGAACTTCAGTGCATGAAGAATACGATTCGCTGGTCATAACATGAATAACGCAAAACACATGTCGCGTACGTCATGAAGCCCTTTTTCTCAGTGACGTGTGGCACATACCCGCATACCAGAGTTCGTGTTAGGTGGGCATGTGCCACAGGTGATACAATCTCAATCAACACAGTAACCGCGAACATACACATGGACACGCGAGGAAAGTGATAATAATACAAATTGTTGAAGTTTTAAACTCCAAAAGCAAGATATCATTATGAGAGACGCCGTAGTGGAGGGCTTCGGAAATTTTCACCATTGTTCCAGTGTTGCTTAGCTAGTGTATAAACAGTGTTAACCAGTGTTCTTTAACGTGCAGTGGCACTGCGCAGTACACAGTCCTTTATCATTTCGAGTCCACCGAAATGCAACCGCCGCGGCTGGGATCGAACCTGTGACCTTCGTCTCAGCAGCCGAGCAAGGTAACCGCTACACCACCGCGGCGGACAAAAGAAAGTGACGGAGCTGAAGACAGAACGCGCAAAAACCGTGGTCACTGCTTCCTACAATACCTTTTCTGAGGGGACCATGCCCCAGGCGTGCGCAGGGGGGGGGGGGGTGTCGGCCTAAAGCTGAAGTGATGAGGCAGAAATTCCGAACTAAGAGATTATGACGGCGTGCCCTGCTGACATGACGAGCCCCATCCTTACTTCTTGCACCATCCAATCCGCCAAGCGAACGTGCGCACGTTCAAATCTCTTCGGACCTCGAGAGAAGCGAACAAACGACCCGATGGCAGCCGGGCGGCTGTCGCTAACGCTCGCAGCCCCTTTTGCCGTGATGACTGATGGAAGGGGAGTCCATCCGAGCATTACGTTCCTCTGCGTCTAACGTTACGACAAAGTCGGTGCAAGGGAAATCCCGACAAATAAGATTCATGGAAGAACGAAGCACGAGTAAATGCACACCGGATGCCTTAGCTGGATAAATGGCCGAGCAGCCGAGTGTGCGCCTTCTGCTTGCTCTGTGAGAGGAAAATTTAATTTACTGTTGCCTTGCTGCTAGAACTTGCGCACACAATCCTTTATACTCAAAGGGAAGGAAGGCAGAGCTTACCGTTTCGTCTCCTCTAATCCAATCAGCTTCCACGGCGCCCTTAACACTCGTCTACTGAATGCTTCACTATTGTTTATTTGCCATTTGCCAGCGTTTTTTTTTTTTTTTGAACTCCTATAAAGTGGAAATGTATGGCTGCCCTAAAGTGACTAATGACAGAATGAAATGTTTACTCGGCCTGAAATTCTAGGAGTTTCACTTAACCCGTCACAGAGTTTCATTTTTTGTGGTTGAGACTTTAACTCAACTACAGAAATGGATGTTTAAAAACTCTGTCTGTCTGTCTGGCCCGCAGTCTCACACTTACGGAGTGGAACGCACCAAGCATCAGACATACCAGACTACATCAACTGAACCCTTCACTGCAACTCCAACCTCCATCCGGCCTTCATCGACGCGAAGCTTCGCTTCTCTATCGCCTTTGGTTGGGAGTTGCTTTTACGAAGGCATATACAACGTTAATCGGAATGACGGACAGCGCGGCGTGTGATGTTTGCGGCACCGAAGAAGACATCGAGCACCTGCTGTGCCACTGCCCTCGTTTTTCCTCGGAGAGACAAGTACTGTCCAACGTACTGCGGCGACTGGATGATCGGCCAATTTCCGTGCAGGTGCTACTACAGCAGCGTCCACATCTCTCGGCGGCCCACAAGGCAGTGAAAGCACTCCTGTGTTTTTTGAGAACGACGGGCTTATGCGAACGCCTCTGACTTGTGGTGCAATCCCGCACGCTGTAGTGAATGCACTGCATCTCTTCTCTCTCTCTCTTATTTTTTTCTCTTTCCTCCCTTCTATTTCTCGTCTTTCTATTCCCCTTCCCCGACCACCCAGTGTAGGGTAGCCAACCGGAAGTGTTTCTGGTTAACCTCCCTGCCTTCTCCTTTTTCTGTTTCCTTCCTTCCTCCTGTCTGGCTTGTAAAATCTTGTAATTTTAAAAGCCAGACAGCGTTTCCAACCACCCATCATCACTGGAAGTGCATTCTGGCCGAATGCTTCCTCCCATCAGCCGCGTGGAAATAGTGTGGTAACAAACGTGAATACGACAAGAGAGAATACCTCCGAGAGCTTCAGGTTGTATCACTTACTTATACACTTAAAGACGCTGAAGAGGGATAAAAAAAAGAGCTCGGGGATGGATCTAGTGAGCCATAGCGAGTTGCCTGCGTATGGAACTTCCGAGAGAACGAAATCTCATTTAGTAGCAGCCACATTAAAATAAAGAGAAACCAATCTTTCTTCTTCTTTCTCGTTGTGCGTAACCGGGCTGAGTTTTTGAAAGCAAGGAGCAATGTTTTTGTTTTGCATTTCAGTGTTAAACTGAGAGAGAGCTTACTGTTCTCTTTCTGTATTAAATGGCGGCGCGAGAGTTGCGGTCACCATTCGCAGTGATAGCAGTAGTAGTGATTGCAATGACGAAATGCCGCTTAGTTCTGCAGCCCAAAAGGGCTGACGGCTCATCCTCTTAGATTTGAGATTCGTAAGAAAAATAGGAAAGGGGAAATCAGAGGAATGGAGGAGGGTTTTTCAAAAGTGTGTGAAATGAAAATTAATGGGAGCAAGCTTAGGAGGTCGATTCCACGAAAGATCGAAAAAGGGTGTATATTTGATGTTTCCGATTTTCCTGATAATTTTGTATGTTGTGCACATATGACTGCACAGCACGAAATCGCAGTTCGTTTTCAAATAAAAATTTTTTTCAACACAGGAAAATTCGACAAGTGTCGCCGGTTGACGACGACCATTTTACGAAGAGTACGTTTTCGTAAATTCGCAATCATGCTGGCAGCCACTGAAGCTATATATTACAAATATATTTCTTTTTGGCGGAAGTAGAAGTAAAGAGGAAATAGCTCTTATCATTTCATGAAATTCTGAGTAAATTATGTATTTTAAAAAATTCACGAAAAACGCTGCATTTTTGAAAATCAGTCAAATTTGGGACGCTATGGCTACTTCTGTGAACATCTTAGCTTGTTCATATTTGCAGTATGAATAGGCCTTTATGTGAATAATGAACCTCTGCATTTGTATTTCTCTAATAATTTTCAAAGTAGTAAATTTTCATGCTCGAAACATCAAAAAGAGAAAAGTGCTCCTCCATTCAAAAATCTATAATAAAAAAAACCCAATCTCAATTTTGTTCAAAGACCCCCAAAATGTCCTCAAAGGACTGCAGAATGATATTATGAAAAAACATGTTGCATCATTTTTATTACAACAAAAGCAGAAAATGTCAAACATTGTGTTTCCAGAGCGTGGTGGCTACTGCGCAAAGGACATCTCTAGTAACAAGAAAATACAGTAACACGTCTTTTTTCTTTTCTGAGCTTCGCTAAACAACAGTAATGATCTATGGTCGGAAATTGGGAACTGTTTTGTAAAGAAAAAGACCGTTCCAATTAAATGCATTCGCGTGGTTTCCGACTTCACGCCAGTGTTAGACATCCCTCAGTCCACAGTATGCACTTTCAGTTGTAGCCTCCTTTTCTTTCATCTATTTCAGTTGAGTATAATTCATATCTTGAATGCTAAAGAACGCATTCCCTCCATGCGTCTCTTATGATGTGCTGTGCCAGGATTGAGAGATTGGTATAAAAGCCAAGGTCTCTTCATGAATGGAAATGAATTTCTGCAGAGCGGTCGCCAAGAGGTGTGGTTTTTGTTGGCCCAAATGTGTACGTTGTCAAACCTTATGTGATCAATGCAGAGCTTAGAAAGAATCGATTACGTGAAGATTGGTGGCAGCAGTTCTGGCCACGGACAAAACACGTTTTGTTTGCATTGCATCTGCTTTGTTTTGCATATCCTTTTTTCTCTTGAAGGAGTGCTGGCAGATCTGGTTTCCCTCTTGAATTGAGCGCGCATCCTGCTTCATGACCCTCCGCAAAAGAGTCTCGATCCGATATCTTCTACGTAACGAAAATTCTGCTGCAGAAGAATTTTCTTTTTGTGCACCATGAGGCAGTCCGTACAAAATCTCGGCCATGGCTATAACGCCTACCCATAGCCACCTTCAGAGCGTAGGATAGTGATCGCATCAAAGTGAAGCACAATTTGGATGCATAACTTCTATCTCAGGTGGTGTTTGGCTGACTGGCACAGGCGTACTCGTTGCTGTCGTCTGCTCAGGCGGGCCTCCATCGCGCCGCCCTTTGCACCTGTCCGCCTAACGCATGCTACTCCGTTTACACGAGTGCTTGTAGCGCGGGCCACACGATCCGCACTGTGCGGATCCAGAGACCGGGCGGGAGAGCGACGAGCGGTGAAAAATGTATCGTGTAACCAACGCAATCGACACCCCAGCTTTTTCTCGTGCATAGCGACAAAGCCTGGCAAACAATGTGTGGCTGCTGTGCTTAGGTTGCACTGCGGTACTCGCCGTTCACCACTGCCGCCATTTGCGATTTGTCACATTCTTACAATGCATGATCGACTCAGCTACACATATTTCGCGTTTAGCTTCGTTACTTTTATATAAGCGCATTTACTAACAAAAAAAAATTATCCAGAGGAATGAAAGTGTCCGTGCTGCCCGTCGACGAGGAATGTAAGTGGTGTCGCAAATGCATTTAAATGGAACGATCTTTTTTTTCTTTACAAACAGTTCCCACTTTCCAACAATAGATCATTACTGCTGTTTAGCGAAGCTCAGAGAAGAAAAAAGACGTGTTACTGTATTTTCTTGTTACTAGAGATGTCCTTTACGCAGTGGCCACCACGCTCTGGAAACACAATGTTTGACATTTTCTGCTTTTGTTCTAATAAAAATGATGCAACATGTTTTTTCATAATATCATTCTGCAGTCCTTTGAGAACATTTTGGGGGACTTTGAACAAAATTGAGATTGGGTTTTTTTTATTATAGATTTTTGAATGGAGGAGCACTTTTCTCTTTTTGGTGTTTCGAGCATGAAAATTTACTACTTTGAATATTATTAGAGAAATACAAATGCAGAGGTTCATTATTCACATAAAGGCCTATTCATACTGCAAATATGAACAAACTAAGATGTTCACAGAAGTAGCCATAGCGTCCCAAATTTGACTGATTTTCAAAAACGCAGCGTTTTTCGTGAATTTTTAAAAATACATAATTTACTCAGAATTCTATGAAATGATAAGAGCTATTTCCTCTTTACTTCTACTTCCGCTAAAAAGAAAAATATTTGTAATATATAGCTTCAGTGGCTGCCAGCATGGTTCCGAAGTTACGAAAACGCATTCTTCGTAAAATGGTCGTCGTCAACCGGCGACACTTGTCGAATTTTCCTGTGTTGAAAAAAATTTTTATTTGAAAACGAACTGCGATTTCGTGCTGTGCAATCATGTGTGCACAACATACAAAATTATCAGGAAAATCGGAAACATCAAATATACACCCTTTTTCGATCTTTCGTGGAATCGACCAGGAGTGACTGAGTGACGAACTCCAACAGGGTAAGCAATGATTGGCAGTGCGGGCGCTTTGCTAGCATCAAATATGTGAAAGTTGTGGCAGGGAGGCCCTGTTGCCTGTAGGTGCTGTCGCCTTGGAGAGTTCCCGGCCCACAGCAGTGCGCGTCCGGAGGAGGTACTTTAAGGTATCTCGGTCGCTGCATGTACAGGAGGCCAGTGAGGGGTTGCGGGCGTCTCAATGCCCGTAACTGTTCCTTTCTTAGGCTTGTAAATTATAGCTCAGTTAGTGCGATACAAAACGAATAAGCAAACAAACACGAAGTGCACAACAGTTATTTATGAACTCCTGGAAACATGCAAATGAACAGGAAATACGGGTTGAGCCTGTAGATGCTTCGAACTGTTCGCTCACAGCTTTCAATAGAAATAAGGTCGAAGCGCGTTCGTTTATTTCTTATCATGGCTTACACTTGAATAGCCGAGACAATGACTAAGGCGGTTGATTACGGGTAGTCTTAGCAGGATCATCAGTATTTTTTGAGGGCCCAGCCACTAGCGAAGTTGAGGATGCTGTTTGAGGAGCCAGTGTGACATTATACCTACCAGCAAGAAAACGGCAAGGGATGCGAGGCAAACAGGAACGGCGGCGCGGCTGGGGTGCCGTCCGATTATGTTCACTAGCCTAAATTGATATCGCCTTAACAATGACAAATTTTAGAGTCCTGCGAACGTTTCATATGATTTAACGCTAATTTAACATTTGTGTAGATGCGATTATGCTGGTTTGGCCCGTGTCTGATAGGTCGTGCTTACGCAAAACCACCACAGACAGACAGACAGACAGACAGACAGACAGACAGACAGACAGACAGACAGACAGACAGACAGAAAGACAGACAGACAGACGAGACAGAACAGGCCAGACAGACTGACGGACGGACAGACAGACAGACAGACAGACAGACAGACAGACAGACAGGACAGACAGACAGGACAGACAGACAGACAGACAGACAGACAGACAGACAGACAGACAGACAGACAGACAGACAGACAGACAGACAGACAGACAGACAGACAGACAGACAGACAGACAGACAGACAGACAGACAGACAGGACAGACAGACAGACAGACAGACAGCAGACAGACAGACAGACAGACAGAACAGACAGACAGACAGACAGACGACAGACAGACAGACAGACAGACAGACAGCAGACAGACAGACAGACCGACAGACAGACAGACAGACAGACAGACAGACAGACAGACAGACAGACAGACAGACAGACAGACAGACAGACAGACAGACGACAGACAGACAGACAGACAGACAGCAGACAGACAGACAGGACAGACAGAACAGACAGACAGACAGAAGACCGACAACAGCCAGACAGACAGACAGACAGACAGACAGACAGACAGACAGACAGACAGACAGACAGGTAGGTTTGGTTGGTCGGTCGGTCGGGGACTTCGGATAGTTTTAGCTATAGTGGATTATTTAAAACATAAATGTGTGTACACAAGTGTTTCAGCACCCCTGATTCCTCGAAACATAGTCACTGCGGACGACATGAAACTGCGGCCTGGAGGTCAGCACCTCATAGCAGTGTCCAAGATGTTTTGCGAATGATCAATAATATATCCTAAACCCTCGTATATCTCTCTGAAGGGCCACCTTCGCATCGTTATGTTTATCTCTGTAGGAATGAGAAGGAAAGTATTTGGGCTTTTCGTCCTTTTTTCCATGAATATTGCTGAGCTGCGTTCTCCTTCATCTCGAATAAAGCCAAATTACTCTCATATTCAGTCCCGCTCCGACTTAACTTCGCCGTTCTAATATTTTTCAAAGGGATTAGAAATTTTCCTCCTCACTCGGACAACCGCCAAAGTCCTTCCTCCTTCTGAAATGAAGCGACCTTTCTGCACAGTGGACACCGAGCACTTAGAACTGCCTCGAAGACTGCGCAAATGCAAATCTCTGCACTTGGAGCCGGCCTCGTTGTTTCGGGGAGACGGCAATTACGGCCTTTTATCGGCGACTGCGTTCACCTTAATTCGACTCGAGATGTGGCCACAGAAGAAAAAAAAAGAACTGAAGCGGCCTACATGCGAAGCGCTCCGTTGCCTGTAAACTTCCAGATGTGTAAACAAGCTGCGCCGACGGCGCAAATAGGGCGAAATAATGATGAGTTAATATGCCCTACTTCATTTGAACGAAAATGCGTGAAGGTAAACCTTTGAACAGGCAGCCCATTGAATGATTCGTGAAGATGTGCCCGTGGGTAGAGTGGGATAACTGAAAATGTGCCCACGGTTGATGCTATTATATGGTTCCTGTTCACTCTAGCCGTAGCAAGGCAAAGGAGCGCAGTGAACTATAGCTATGCTTCGCCGACAGTGTGAAGTTCAGGTCATCTTATGCGTGCTCCAGTGCGACATTATGGCGTATGCAACCCTCGATTGCACACTGCGACGACAGCATTTGATGGAATGCGACGCGTTGCTACACTCTAAATATTTTCACGCGTAGCAAGCGTGAGTGGGGGGCGTGTTTTTGCACGCTTGTTTTATGCGTGGTGTGCTTTCACGCTAAAAAAATCACGCTTCCTAAGCGTGACTTGCGGGATGCATAACGCTTGCGAAGCGTGAGTGGGGGCGATTTTTTGCAGGCTTGTACTAAGCGTGGTGCGCTTTCACGCTAAGCGCACCACGCTTGCCAACCGTGACTGCCAACCTTTTTAACGCTTAGAGAAGGTGTAAGAGAGGAGTTTTACTTACTTAATGCGGCGTTCTCCCGCTCCTTGAAATGCCTTTCTGACTGTCAGAAATCATCCAAAAAGAAAGCTGAAAGAAGATAATATTTGTTGTGCTGTATGGGCTTGGCGGCTTCTTCAAGAATATACATACTGATGCGCGGCATTAATTAGCGCATTACAAAAATTAATTATTCCTTTTCATCTTGCACATGTGCAAACTGTAGAACGCGACACTGCGAGAGGGTAAAATGAGCTTGCTGGCTGAAACATAAATATGGATTTTGGTTTATAGTACAGAGAGTAGGCTAGAAATAAGAGACAAGCTTTCATTATTTCACTGGCTACTCTTTCCATGTTGTACCCAACGGCACATATATACGCACAGCTCAACATCGGCAGTGCGGTTTGTATTTACGGTGCAGCTAGCAAGCTCGTGTTACGCAGAACCAATGGAATGTTCCCATGCCCAATATGAAAATTGAAACTTGATTTTTGTAATTAGCTATTTAATGCCGGGCAACCAGCATATATACCCGCCAAACAGCCGCCAAGCATCAACAAATACAGCGCAACAAATATTATCTTCCCTCAAATTTACTTTTTAAACACTTTCTGACAGTCAGAAACACATTTTATAAAGCAGGAGAATCCCGCATCAAGTAAGTAAAAATCCTCTCTTACACCTTAACTAAGCATTAGGAAGGCCTGCCGTCACGGATCGACAAGCCTCACATCGCGATTTCGGCGTTAGATCTTCGTTATACACCGTTCAGAATTTAGTAGTGTTAGCAGAATGAAGGCGTTCTGGATTGTCTCAAACTTTGCTTGTCACAAACCCCGACGCCATGGAAGGCAGTGCAAGGCAAACTTTCATAAAGCATCTTCCACAGGTGCATCTGGCGAATCCTACAATTAAGCCTCTGATGTGCATGCATTCTTTCGAGGCGATTACTTATATATACGGTAGTCCAGAAATTTGAGTGAAGAATTTTGCGCGGAGTGCTCTGACACTTTACATTTTGAATCAAAGATAAGGGGTTAAGTAGAGCGAAATATTTACAAGAATTTAAATTTGAGTAAAACTTTTATTGACCATAACTTACAAAAACGCTTCTTTTTATGGAAGAGCAATCCAAGAAAAAAACACACAGGAACTGTAAAATAGGCGCTAGATGAATTTTGGATATCTCTTTAAGCAGCACATAAACTTTGATGTGTACTTAACTCAAACGAAGTGTAGTTTCGTGAACAAATCCCGTAGCCTTTTCTGCGCCCATGGAATTTCGTCGATGCCGGCACGTTTAACGACTGCTTGAACAAAGCCAAGCAACTGGCCAAAAGCAGCCGGATACGCAAGGTCCTTGAAGTAGTACACGCACAAACAAAGCACCAGTGCTTTTTCTAGCGACGTGTTCGGCTGTAGCTTCATGGTCTCGCTGGGCTCTTTGCCGCATACAAGCTCCTTCACGTGGCCCCACACAATGCACGGGCCAATAATGTCTGCGGGTGAAACCTGGCAAAGATAAATAGGAGAAATTAAATTGGTACCTGATGGCATGAACCGTTGTCCAATTTCACTTGGTACAGAACTACAAATTCATGAAAATGATTTTGTCGACAAAGCTCACATTGCGGCTGCGGCGTTAAATCTTCTGATACACTGCTGAAAACTGAGTATAGTGTCAGAAGAATGATGACGTTATGGATTGCTTCTGAAACTTTGGCTCTTAAAAAACTATTTTACTCACCTCTGAAATTAGGGCCATTTTCGCGAGCCTTGGCCTCAGGTACGCATCCACCTCTGTGTACGATGGGTCCGCTAAGGATGACACTGTCGCCACTGCAGGCAGAATTTCGCCGAGGCTTTTGACATTCTCCTCGATAGTGCTTAAAAATCTCAGTTCACTTTCAAAGGCAAGCTGAAAGAGAAAACGTGGAATTAAACTTCATGAACACACAATACAGCGCACAATCAGCAAAACTTTGTGGCTCTTTGTTGATTTAATTATAGCGGCATTGGGGGTCAGCAAGAACAGTACAAAGGAGTTTTGAAGTCGTAAAGTCAAGTATAGTGCGTACACCGGCAATCTGTTAGAGCACGAATGAAAAAAAAAAAGTGAGTGCTCCAGATTACACTGGGCGCCAATAAAATCTTCTCAAATATGGCAATCTGAAGAAATAAAGAGGGACATAAGAAGGTAGAGGACTGTCTTACCAGTTCTTCGTTTAGGAGATAAGCCGGTAATACCGCCACTGGTGACGTGCTCCTCAGGATAAAGGATGCTTTTAAAAGTGCCTTCACGCGGGGTGCATCTATTCCGCTTTCAGAATGTCCTTCTTCATCTATTGTCTGCACAGATAAACAAATATAAATTTCACAGCGATAAATATAATTGCGGAAGTAAGACGAGTGCCTCTTTCTGAACCCCATACACTCCAACAGATCTTGCGAGCTTTTCAATCAAAAGTTGTTCCCTTGACAAACGAACTGCGTTGGCAGAACCGTTAGTCCTTCTCGAGACTAAATGCAGAGAGGTTAACCGTATGTTTGACATCCCGTATGACGCAACTGTAAGCCCCAAAGAAGGAACATTGTGGTGCAACCGTTCATCCATAGAGAGGAACAGCTGCAGGAAAAAGATTTGTGCCCGTGGTGGGAATCGAACCGCTGTCTTGTCGGTTGGCAGCCGGGTGAGCTAAGCACTCTTCCGCAGTTATAGTATTTGTGGAAGTAGAACTCAACTCGACTGTGAACACGTGCACTCAGCGTGGTATCGCAGACATATTCATCCATTAGAAAGAAAACCGTTAACCTGGGTATCGTATACTGACCACATTTCACTGCGAATTTCAGAAACGGCATTTAAAATATCAGCTATTAGTTACACCACTGAGTACCATACGAAGCACTTCATTTTTGTACTCGCGACAATTTTGGGCTTTTACAGTAAAAGGTGCAAGCTCGAATGGACTGTTTTGACACGTATGCTCTACCTGAGCCGCTTATAAAAACAGCTTTTCTGTAATTCCGCATAATTTTGCTATAAGATCACAACATGACTGCAACAGAGCTCCATTCATGCTGCCGCGACAGCTAGCATTACCGACCGCCGAGGCACTGGCTCCACGTAGTGGACCGTACGGTAAACTATTTATGCTACATTACGGTAACGCAAATATTAGGGAGTTTTCGAATAGGGGCCTCAAAGAAATAGCGTCGAGGCCGCTGCGCATGCGCGAGACCCAAACAGCTTAGGGTTTTGCGTTGGGGACGCTATTTCGCGAATTTAGCGGGAGCCCCAAAGCCTGCCCCAAAAGCTTTGCGTCAAACAAACATGACGGCACTGACTTCGAAGCGACGGCTCTCAGCCAAGACCACAGTGACCTAGAATAGGGGGAGTGCCCAAATCGCCGCAGACCCTATTCGAAAACTCTATAACTCCTGCTTGACCCAAAGCGAGCCCACGCAAGAGGCGTGGGGCCCCGAACGTTTGGGGCCCCTATTCGAAAACTCCCTATTAATTGCACACAAGTGCGACCTCACCCAGTAGCCTGAAATTCCTGAAGGTGACGCAATCGTACCTTACTATAAAAGGCTTGGTTGCGGCATAAATAGTTCGCCTGCAACCAGAGCGGTCTCTTAGCAATAGTGGCTTCAAATAATACTTATGGACTCATGCGTTGGGCACTCACATAAAAAAAGCGAACTTCAGCCCTGATGTGCAGCAAAAACACACAATTTTGCTGTGGCCTTAACGCGCTTGTTTTGTAGGATATGGCACAATTTTAACGCTTCGTAATGTACGCATCGACTGGAGATGTTGAAATGAAAGTACGCAAATTACATAGCCCTAAATTTTCGCGTTTCTGTCCGTCAGTACTGTACACAGAGAACTTGGCCTGGTACTAATGTCAAGTTCAGAGGTCAATAGGAAGAAACGTCACTGTTGGGAAAATAGTTGTAACATATATAATGAGCAAACACATTTCGAAATATTTGCTTACCCAGGTATTCCAAGCGGCCGTGAATGGCAGGCGAGCGCCCGCAGTATGCACACCATCCGGCCGGAATAGCAGAGTTCGCAGTGAGTGGCGCCGTGTCGCGCGAGAACTCCGGGCAGTCGCATTCGCTGTTGTTGCATCTACCGCGCGGCACACCACACAGGTCAATCGATGTCAAGTTATTCATGACTTCAACACTTTTCAACACCACAAAGCGAACCCTCCGCACAGTACACGCTCGAAGGGCAGGCAGAGACGATGCACAAAGTGCTTGCTAAGTCAATGACTCCAACGACTCTAACCCCGTTTTCCCGCCAAAAGTATATATCGACGCAAGCGCCACCTTTCAAGGCATTCGCGTGAAAAACAAAAATAAATGAAAGGAGGCGCAAGTCGCAGCAGCAAATCAGAGGCGAGTAACGGCGACGTCGCACGGCTGTCTTGGCGATTGTATATCAGGATATATATACGCGTGATGAGGAGAAGCGCGATCGGCGTCGCAAACTTTTCCTCAGCGTGAGTTTTCCGGTTCTCACGCGTAGAATCCCGCATCACGCGTAAAATACAGCGAATGTGCGGGTCCGCGACCGGCGTCACGCTTGGGTGGAGGAAAACAACGCGTGTTTTGAGTCACGTGGTACACAAAACGAATTTTAGGAGGCCGAGGGGCGCGTTTCACGCTTACTACGCGTGAAAATATTTAGAGTGTACAGGCGCTCTTCCATCGATCTGTTCAGTCTAGCCGACATAAGCGCTTCGAAAGCTTTTCAAAAGAAACCACCTCCAAGCAATTATGAAACCATTTTGACGTGCGCGGGCAAATAGATAATAAAATGCCATCTAGCCAATGACGTTGTAAATAGGACAAAATTACGTTGTTTGGCAGTTGAATATTGATGGAGAGCAATATGTGCGAGACACTGTGTTGCTGAATGCATTTTGGAAATGGACAGGAGATTAGCTAACGACACCGGGATAGACGGAAATGGAGAGAAGACTGCGCGTGTTTCGCATAGTCGACTGTAGAATGTATAGTAACTATATTAGTAGCCTCTTTATAAAAAAAAAGTTCATCCATGGAGTAAGGTAGAAAGGTGGGTGCGTTGGAATCGATGTATACACTTCAAAAAGCAGGACGATGACGACGGAGAACACACAGAAGAAGGATACGGGACAAGTGCGCTATAACAAATAAAATTTATTAAACAGGGAAGAACGTACAAATAAACCAACGCCCTGCACACTCAGGATTCTAGGTTTCGCGGAAAACAGTAGTAAGCATGCGTACCAAGCAATCTAGCAAACAAACAGAAGGCTCAGATATAGAATTATACTACCATGGAGCATGCACAGTTCCATAGCGCAGAAAGTTCCAAGTGTCACAGTTTAATACAATATATCTCCTTAAAACATATTGCTCATTTATTTATTTATTTATTTATTTATTTATTTATTTATCTACTTATTTATTTGTTAGCACAACCCACATCGCCCAAGTGGGCATTATTGCAGGGGGGGGGGGCTAAAAAAATCACACCGTTGTGCAGGCCAAAAAGTCAAACACATTCGGGCAGCAGTGCGTGCGCATTCACGAGAAGCACACGTCTTGTAGGGACGAACGAAAAGCATCAGCGGGAAGATCCACAACACACGCATTCAACTCATTCCATTTACGAATAGTGAAAGGAAAAGAATGAGCGAAGACACCGGTACGACAGCTGATCTCACGGATTTTTTTCGAGTGATCATCTCTATGCGACACGTAGTATGGGCTCATCATGTACCAACGTTTGCTAATGCGAATTTCATAACAAAAGATGAAATGGAAAAACTTTATACGCAAGGATTTTCTGCGCTGCTCAAGAAGTTTCCATCCTAACTTACTTTTAATGCAGGTAATACTGGAGTTAAAGTTGTAACTGCCACTGACAAAGCGCGCAGCGCGGTTTTGTATGCGTTCAAGTTTATAGATTAGAGTTTGACTTTGAGGATCCCATACTGGACAGGGGGGCTAAAATAGCGTCTCCGACAAATCATTAATATAGATCAGAAAGAGTAAAGGACCCAACACTGAACCCTGTGGCACCCCGGAAGTTACATCGCCATACGCAGAGGAAGAACCATTTACACGATCGGACTATTTTCTAGAAGATAAATAATCCGTCAACCAACCAAGGACAGAAGCAGGCAGACCTAAAAAAAGCTAATTTATGTAATAAGAGATCATGTGGAACGGTGTCAAATGCTTTCTGAAAGTCTAAAAATACCGAATCGACTTGGTAACCTTTATCGTATGAACTTAAAACATCCTGAGAAAATTCGCACAATTGTGTAACACATGACAGTCCGGACCAAAAACCATGCTGAACTGTACAGAAAAAAATTATTCGTTTCCAAGTGTTTTATAATACCGCTATATATAACGTGTTCAAATGTTTTACAACATACGCTGGTCAATGAAATTGGCCGGTAGTTAGCGACATTATTTTTTTTCCACACTTTGGCATTGGTACAACATTTGCTAGTTTCCATTCAGATGTCATTTCCTGATCTTCAAGGGATTTTGGCTATCACAAGTTATTAGCAGCATTGCTATAGGTCTCGCGAGGATAAACCTTATGTGATCTAACGTTCACTCAAGTGTCTTCACTATTGCCACATCAATATCGAGAGTGCCAAGCACATTCCATTTTTCAAAGCAGGGGTGACCACCAGAAAGCAGCCCATCTTGCTGTTGGCCTATCCGGAGGCCCACATCCTGAATAAACGCCTGTACATTCCTTATCGACCCACTTCGCTATGCTCATAGTTTCTTGTCATAGTTGTTTCTTTTTCACTGCAATTACGAGCAGCCGTATCTTCATCGTAGTTGCCCCGAAGAAGCTCTTTATTGGAGTGCTTACCGCCAGCCACCCCTGCTTTGGAAATTGGAATGTGCTTGGTACTCTCGCTGTCGGCGTGCTCGGGAACAACAGCGCCGCGTGTCGCAATTTTGCCGCTCCTGCCACCGGTCAATTGTGCTAATCTCTTTCCGTTGTGACTGCACATCCATCTGCACCACTCGGCAATCCAGGCACGCTAACAGAAGAAGCTTTTATGGGAACTCTGCGATTGCGTTCCCATGGGCGAGAGAACAAGGAAAGGATACAGATAAAGAGAAAGAGGGAAAGAAAGAGGGAGAAAGAGAAACAAAGAGAGAAAAAAAGTGGAAGAAATAGACAGACAGAGAAGGAAAGAAATAGAAATGAAAGAGCGGGAAGCACATAAACAGAGAGAGAGAGAGAGAGAGACTCAACTTGGCTTTCCCAGGCTTTACTGCCCCTCTCTATGCTAATGTGGCTATATCTAGGCTTAAGTGGCTGTCTTTAGGCTGGACTTGGGTGGTAAGCTAAGGGTGACCGTCCAGCTCCACTCGCCTATCGGGCTTGCACCACCAGTGCGAAGCTCCCCTGATATTTGTTTTACGTGTTCTCGTGAAGGTGACTGTCTACGTCATAATCTGTGATTATTGTGATGTACAAAATCACACCAGCGACAGAGTGAAGTACGCGAAGGGCGGTCGAGGACTTGCCCGCAGTGAAACTTCAGCACACCGAATCGACACAGGAAATGTATCAATTCCGTGTGCTGAAATAATATTATGAGCAGCACGCCCAACTGCAGAGGGCCATACCCACGGTAACCGACGTTCATATCGATGACGGCGTCTTGCTCTTCATTAATTCTGCGATCGCTTCTGTGTACGTCTGTTTCATACCCAGCGCAACTGTGCCGCGTAAAATAATCTTCAGCTTACCGCCACATGCATTCCGAAGTGCTGCTCCTGCACCGTTAATTGGTTCGGCAGCTTTGGGACTCCGGTAGCGGAGCTGGGTAATCGCTCAGTCAGTGACTTTAACAAAACGGTCTCTTTCCGACCAGAACGGCAATTTGCGACCGTACATCCACTACCACCATGGTCGCGATACCTCCGTCGGTAGCTGGTGTGCCTGAACGCTTAGCTACCTCCTCGGCTTTTAAGTTGTATGAAGAAAATAACGTCGTAAACACCGTAGGAACCTCAATTGGGACTTGTGCCACAGCAGAAATTTCATCCAAACTAAGTCGGCAAAGTTTTTCCAGCAGAACGGTTACGCCCTGTGTCTTGGGTAGAAAATTATCATCATCATGAACCGGCACGGGCGCTCTTCGCCCTTTCCATCATTGCCTTCATCTTCTCTTCTGCTTCGCTCCGGGAACACGTGCACCGATCTGTTCGGCGTCGGATGCAATAGCTTGGATGAGCGAGAGAACGGGTGCGCAGAGAGAGAAAGAACTAGAGCAAGAAAGAAAGAGAAATTCTTGGTTAAAACATTTCTTGGCGAGGCGGGACTCGAACCCGCATCTCCATGATCCGAAAGCGAGCCTCGTAACCACTCGGCTATCCAGGCACGCTAGCAGAGCATAGCATAGCCTTGTATAGTATGATATAGCTAGGGCGCGGGAAAGAGAAGTGAGGTTAAGAGTAGGGAAAAGAGGAGGAGAGAACGAGTGAAGAGCGAGAATGAAATAGAAAGAAAGAGAGAAATAACTCGAAAGAAAGTAGAGAGAAAAACAGTGAAGAAAGAGTAAGAAATAGAATGACCGAGAAACAATTAGACATAGAGAGAAAGAGATGGAATGACACAGCGTCAAAAAAACATAAAAAAGAGAGCGACCGTAGCCGTGTAAATTGTAGTATAGCAAGGGGTGGCAAAGAGACAGGTGAGAGGGTAAAAGCCTGGACAAGCTAGGACCAGCTAGCTGCCCACCAGCTCTGCTGTGACCCAGCCTTGTTCGAATGAGTGCAAGCTGCGTAAATTTTTTACACTGTAATTTTGTAGAATTTTGCATTCAGACACATAACAGCCGTGGCGAACAAAAAAGTATTGTGTGGTCTCATGTTTCGAAACCCAGGTAATCCGGAGTTCACAGCCACATTATGTCACAGTGGAAGACTCTTGGTAAGTTTATTCTCATTTGGGGCTACCTAATGTGTCCTAATTCAAATAAGAAGGCATTTTTCCACCTCATTCCCGTCAAAATGTAGCAGCCATGGCCGGCAATCCACTTCGCCTCCCCGTGCTCAGAAGCTCGCTGAGCCACAGGGGCAGGTTGTTGGACAGTGTGATACCTCCTTTAGAGGTCACAACAGGCTACATAATATAGCGTAAGAAGACTACCTAGCACACGTCTCTAAGACACTATGATTACTGAAAAGATAGCAGTGTCCTGTATCCGAAGCCCACGAGCTCTAGGGAAAAATAATCATTCAACACTGGTGGTGTTTATTTGTGTTTGTTTCGACGTCGCTTTTGTATTTATCGTGGGCAAAAGAATGAAGATGACAGTACTTTGTCATTTCCATCATCTCACCAGGCTGTGTTTCACTACTTGGCAAAGTGTCCTTATAAGAAAAAGCATTTCGGCAATGCACAAAACCGACGTGCTGTAAAGCGATACACATATGGCGGCATTTATTGACTGGTGGTAGAGCTGTCGGAAAAACCTGGAAGTCTGCATTATGGATAGGCCTTCAGTAGAGCACCTGCAGATCTGCGATGCTAGAAAGTGATGAAGGAAGTCTTCACCACGAGCGATCTTTGATGGTGCCGAGGAAGAAGCCGTTTCTCAGTGATGTGTCTTCCTAGCGAGCGCGCATCAATTTTTCGGTGCCTCGTGGGAAATCACCTGATATCCAGGTGGATTCTTCCGAAGTGAATTAAAAAAAAAAGGAAGAGTGTTGCGGCAGCGCCGCAGAGAATACTAGTTGTGTCGGGTCCCATATGAAAGCGGTGGTGTTGCGAAGAAGCAAAACTTGTAAACTCTGAAGAAAGCAGTTTATATTTCATTTTCTGTAGAAAATTCTAGTCCTTATCAAATATTGACCTGTTTGTTCGCGAGAACCACCACGTGAAGCGTAAGCAATGGAAGGTGAACGAATGCATTCTAAGTTTGTGTACTGTTACAGGAGCCGGCAAAAGTATCCAAGAAAACAGCGAAAGTATTGCACAAGCGGCGTGGCTGCGATACTTTCATGGATCAGTTCTCTCTTCTACTTCGCCTTTGCACTTGACAAGCATGCTAGCACGTTTATCGCGCTTCAGTACAACCAAGATGAAGAACAAATTCTTTAAATGTGATGCCAGAAATTTATCATTCAGATGCTCACGTCGTAGATCTTCATCAATATACCCGACACACATTGGTATAAAATCAAGCGTGCATAAGACGTTTGAATGCTAAGTATATTGGACTGCCACACAGAGAAACGCATCCATTTTAGTACTGTAAACGGATTAATCGACAAGTTTTTATAATGGCGGGTGAGCCGCGTCTTAGCGAACCCAAGGCACTTTGAGCATTTCTCAAGGTTTATCTATCTAGCCGCCTACGTCTGTGCGCTCTTGCGATCGCCTTCTTAACTTCGTGTATATCAAAGTTGCCAACGGAGGCTACGAGGATTTGACGAATATGACTGGTCAGGACATGAATAACGTTAAAATCCTGTCGCGCACGTCGTCAAACCCTCACCTCCAGACACGTATGGGACATACCCGTTTACCATGGGCCGCGGTGCACCGGTGTGCGCCACCGGTTACTGACATTTTATATCTGCCCAAGAACGGCAAGAACAGAGAAATGGTAATTTAAATGCGAGAGCGTTAAGAAATCCAAGATCGCCAACGTTGACCCGACGAATGCAAATAATAAAAATTAGGATCCCAGCACGAATTGAACCCAAGCATTTTGTGTGGCAGTCAGGTATTTTACCACAGAGCCATGCCAGGTTTAGAAATCACTTTGAGAAAAAAAAAATCACAGCATATCCACGGTGTGAATGATGATGAGTGGGCGAAGCTGCGGAGGTTCATCGGTAAACCGTGAATCTTCCGTGAATTCTGCCCAGTACATCATCACCGACGTGAGATCGGGCGCGTTGATACTAAAGGTTCGATGAGTTATGACGACTTGCAGCTTACTTTAATTTTACATGTACGCTGTGAATTTTCATTGTTTAGAAAACCATTGCTTTAGGAAACATCTGGCGTCTTTTGTTAAGCAGCTGGCGTCTTTTCGTTTTGCTTTAGAAACATCTGGCGTCTTTTTGTTTTGCTTCTAGAAAACATCTGGCGTCTTTCGTTGGTTTATTTCATCAATCAACGGCGTTTTGAACAAAATTTTTATTGTTTAATCACGCACAGGAGAAATCACACCAGGCACTACCTTGGAGGTAAACAATGGCTGCTAATGGGAATGAGAGACAGAAGAAGTCGGCTTTTAGCTAACACTTATACTTCTACTTCTACTAACGTTTCCTACTGGAACATGCCAATGGCTGCTAATGGGGAATGAGAGACAGAAGAATTCGGCTTTTAGTTAACGCGCACGCTGCGAATTTTTTATTGTTCAACAACGCACAGGAAAAATCTTCCACCGGCACCACCTTGGTGGTCAAGATCTGGTACTAGCGTTACGACTAGTTACGCACTACTACGACTACGAGGGACGAACGGGTGCCGCCTTAAGGAGCTTCGCCCCTAAAAACCTGCAGGCATAATGTCGGTGCAACGTCCATTGTCTTTGTGGAACTGGCTATCTAATTTTATAGCAAAATAATAAACAGTAAATATGTAATCCTATGATACAGGCGTCATGTCAGGTTAACGACAATTGTGGTTATAGTGTTGGCTTCGCTTTTATAGCAGTCTAATGCGCATTACATTTGTATTGCTATGATTGAGGTTGTCATATTCAGGCGTTGCTCAACCCTGGAGGAATATGTTAACGAAAGTTATGTATGCCATTCACGTCATCGCACCGTAAAGTGCTCTTCGTTTCAATTGCACTGACGTATGTGTTCTAACGTGAATGCTGATGTTGAAATGCCACTTTTGTCTCTCCCTCTTGCCTTCTAAGCCAAGTGAGAGCGAGGGAGTGGTTTATTTATAGAAAGGCAGAGAGGTCAGCCTGAGCGATAGTATGCTCTAGCCTGCTACTCTACACCGGGGGTGGGGAAAGGGGAGAAAAAAACGAGTGATGGATGACGATGGTAAGTAAGAGAGGTGAGTATGTACAGTCCCGTCTAGGTGTTGCAGTGCTATAGCCGCGCATCCAGTCCAGTGGTTTGTAGGCAAGCTGCGACCGCTGTTATGACCACAGTTGTACTGTTGGCGTCGGGCCAAGGGCCCAGCACAACATCATCAGTTAATGACCCATTATGCACTCCTTCAGTAGAGGAAATCAGTTTCTGTCGTTCGCGTGCGTATGCTGGGCAGGTACAAAATATGTGCTCAAGTATTCTTGGCACTTGACAGTGATCACAGTTGGGGCCGGTGTCACTGCAGCCGATGATAAGGGCATAACGTCTTGTGAAGGCCACAGCAATTCGAATTCGGTGAATCATACTTGCATTGTGTCGTTTTAATTTACGAGGCATGCAGAACCTCATTTCTGGGTCCCATTTGTGCAATCTCCGGTGTCGTCACTCCGGTTTGGTCCAGTGCTCAAGCGTGAGGTTACGCATTACGTACCGAAGCAGGGCGTTCGTGTCTGGCCGTGAAGACGCAGTGCGCACTTCAGGACCACTGGTCAAGGCTCTTTTAGCTTCGGCATCTGCCTCTTCGTTCCCCATTATGCCGCAGTGGGCAGGAATCCACCGGAAGGTAAGCTAACGATATGCACACAACTACTACACTTACAAAAACACGTCGATCCAACTTGTAACGCTTGGCTCAAAGCCGGGTAATGGAACACAGAACTACTCGCTGACTGCTTCGCCTGAAACCGAATCCCACAAGGCGTGGGATCTGCAGAATGTTTTGTTATATTGTTCTTTTAAATATTACATAAGCACAGAGGTCTGATACTTCTAGTTGTTAAGGAATGCGCTGCACCATTGTAATCTGCTTAATGGAAATGGTAGCGCGATCGCAACCGTGGGGAGCCCGTCTTTACTTAATAGTCGCGGACAGGTGCGGACATTTTGTACGCTGCGATGCTTTCTTTCAGGTTGAATCAGTGTTGGCATTGCTTGCGACTCCGTGCCACAAAGCGATAAGTGTCTGTTTTGCTTTTATAAAACATAATTTTACTGCGCTAAAACAACGAGATGATACGTCGCTGAACGATTAAAGCTTGCCTGCAACAGTTCTCTACTGCTTCAGCGTCTATGGTGGCAAACAGAGCAATAAATTGGAGGGTCAAAGCTGGCAGCATTCCGAAAGTCGTAAGGTTTACAAACTTCAAATTATATCGTCAAATTTGATACCTTTCATCCATTTGTATTCAATAACAACGATTTTTGAACTGCTTGTTTAAGGAGGGATAACACGTTATAAAAACTGCATTCGTTAAGTTATATTATGCGATTACGCTATACGTTACGTTGTACAGAAATGTATATTTTAGCGTACTCATAGCCTGCATGAAGTGCATATTACCCTTGGACATGATTTCTATATATTCGCAACTGTGTCAAATAGATTTTGCTTTAGTTATCGAATCGTTCCTATGTGTCGTATAGCTAGCTCTGCATTCGCCTAAGGTGCTTACTGTGGATATTTAGGCCCACATCTTTGTGTGCCTTTAAGCGGTGAATTTCGATATACAGCTTACGTAATGTTACAAACAGGTTGTTTTTCAATTTCAAGATGGAAGGCCTACGCCAACGACGACGTGCACCCTAGATCTATGAGAGGTGCGAACAATTGGTTTCAGCGCAAGGATCTGTCGCTGGAGATGGCACATCCGTGTCGTGTCTCTGCCTGTCTGTGGTTTAGCTGGAACCTCTCTATGCTGAGAATCAATGGAGAAGTAACGTTGTATCACCTAGCTGAAGCCTATAGTCACGACATAGAAGCAACATAGCGATAACCTGCGTCACCTAGCTAGGGCCTAGAAACAACCTAGAAGCTACGAATTTAGCCTTCAGGATCGTTCAGTTTCACTGTTTCAAGCCTTTCGTGGCTTAATGCTAGCTTGGTCAGTGGATGGATGGATGAATGAATAAATTTTATTTTTGTCCTTCGGAACGCACCCTAGCATGCTGCGGGTCGCTCCCACGTCGGAACAGAAAGACCACTCTCTTTTTTTTACAGAATATAGATTTTTAGGCCGTACGACAGGAACCTGACTGTCATGGAATATAATCTGAATCATCTAGAAAAAAAGCACCCTATATAATGCGTATACCATAATATATACACTCTTTCTCTCCCTATTCCGAGTGTCTTCGAAGTTACCAAGGTAAATAAATAAATTCTTCCAGGGTGTAGCAAACGCAAGCACATTCGTTAAAGAAGCACGATAACTGGAATGCTTCTCGCGCACCATAGAATAAGTATAAAAAAATTATAATATACCACAGGGTGTCGTTCATATACTTGATCAGCGGTGAAAAGTTCGTATATTTGCTACATACTGTCGCGTAATCCTTTCTGCCAGCTGTGGACAAAAGGACGCTCTGAGGCGAAAAAGAGGTTCAGGTGTCTTGAGCATCGGTCACTGGCATCGCTCTGGCCATAGTGCACCAACGCTACGCCTCGTACCTATTGTAAACAGACCCGCAACATTTTGGTGGAGGAGCGGGGTAGTCTTCAAAAGCGAGATCTGATCTCTGCAGTGGACACACATTAGTTCCGCTGTTATGGCTACCGACCACTGGCGTAGCTGTGGGGGTGAGTTTGGGGGGGGGGGGGGGATTGTCTCCCATCCCCCTCCCAACCAACAGTTTTCAATGTGTTAATTTTACGCAACCACACATAGAAACACCCACACGAACATCCATGAAGGGTGGTTGATGCCCCCTCCCCCCTCGAAAACCTGGCTACGCAGCTCGAGACACTTTTGTTTGTCTTTTGTGTAGTACTCCAATGCAACTCACATTTCTATTACATTTCAAACAATTGCATTCGCTGTACGTGATCAGACAATGCATACATATTTTAAAAAATAGCTTCGGAATGAGAAATTGACGCTTATGGGGCAACCTTCGAAGCATTCACAGTGAATATTCGCGGCCTAAAAACAACCAAGAAGGAGGTTTCGAGAAATTTCGTTGCCATTTAACTTTCATGTGATATTCTCGAACACGGAAGCTACACAAATGCTTTTATTGATTTTCAATCGCATGTTGCAATATTTTCATCATTCGCTTCTGTTCATTCTGTCATGTCAGACGTAAACGACCCGTTATATTTAATCCACAACGCGTAACACAAGATGTTCGTCTTTGATCTTTTTCACAGGCATGGATAGTGGTAACTGTGGATCAATTTCTCTATTGTTCCGAGTAAGAATCAAGTAACTAATAGTAATTCCAAACTATAGCTAAGTAAGCGCAGATTGCTTTTTTTTGTGCAACTAAATTATCTTTATATAGAAACAGAAGTTGTTGATTCCTAATATTTCTTGCCGCTAAGGGCGTGGGGGCACACCACATTAAGACTTTCAGCTATTGTAATATCCTGCTTCGGGTATTACAATAAAGAATCGGATGAGTTTAGGTTCAGGTGAGTAAAATAATGATTATCACATCATTCTTCCGTGAGTAATGATAACAAAAACAAGTTTAACGATTTCCCATGCAAGTGGATGGCTCCGACAATTCTATTTCTTCAGTCACGCCGTCTTCCAGCTAATTGCGCGGTTGATTTCGCCGGCTGAAGACGTAGACAAATAAAACTTCTACGACGGCAGGAATATTGACATTTCATTCCCAGGATTTGGGGACTTGTCTACGTAGCGCCATCTCTCGGTGGCAGCAACGGCGTCCTTCCATAACTGGATGGGAAATATGCAAAAAAATCTTTTCTTTCAGAAAAGCGAGTTATCGAAAATGACTCCGGGTTCTATACAGCAGAGACTTGCTGGAACATTTTGGCAAAACTGTAGCATCGCACTACAAAGCGTGTGGCTTCCCAGGGCAATTGAACACTTCTCATTATCGACACATGGGGCTCCATCGTTAAATAATAAACACTGTGGGAAGCCACGCGGTTTGAAGAGCGATACCGTAATTTTACCAGAACATTCAAATAAGCCTCTGCTCTATAGAACCAAGAGTCGTTTTTGACAACTAGCTTCTTTCTTCAGATATGATATTTTTGGGCTATTGCCCATTCAGTTACGGCAGGCCACCGCTGTCATCGACCAGGGCTGGCTCTACGTGCACATGCCCCGAAATCCTGTTCATGGAAGGAAAATGACACCGGTATATAACTGGGAAAGTGCCATCTTTCGAAACTTCGTAGGATGATGATAAGATTTATGATCACATTTATGATTTAAAGAACGATAACTTGCGATAAGCAAAAGACAGCAGAGAGCGACTTACAAAAGTTTTCATCGGAAAGCAACATCTTAGATCCTGCGCAATATTCGCACTTGCACTCCAGAGGCAGTAAAGTGTTTTTTTAAGAAATACCCTTAAGAGCTTTCCCTGGAAAGGAAAGGACATTTTTCCGGCATCTTTCTGAGAACCCATATTTCAGACATCGCACAAATAAAATGCTTAAAGTTCACTATAGAGGCCCAGTTGGAGATGGCTGGCTGTGTTGCAAATTTTAGCGCAAAGGTCTTACGCAATATCCGTAGGAAACTCCTGGCCTGTTTAACAGTATCGGGTAGAACAAATAAGAATAAAACTAATAAAAATAATCTCCGCTGTTTAACGTCCTAAAAGCACGATATCATTATGAGAAACGCCGTAGTGGAGGGCTCCGGGAATTTCGACCCCCTGGGGTCCTTTAACGTGCACCTATATCTAAGTACACGGGACTCAAACATGTTGGCCTCCATCGAAAATACCGTCGCCGCGGCCGGGATTCGATCCCGCCACGCCGTCTAGAAAAAAGCAAGGCAAACTGAAAGGCGTTGCGTTGAACGATCGAGACGTACGTGGTTTCTGTATAACCCCTGCCCTTTCTTTCGCTGTAAGCCTAAGTTTTGTTGGGTAATGGATCTTTCGCCGTTTGAAGGAATAGTGCTCTCATCCTCTAGGCCAAGGCAGGCAAGGTTGCTCATTTCTCGAATACATGTCGCGAGGAGCAGGGTTGCCACTGACTTTCGAGTAAATGTCGCCAAACGACGAGCAGAAAGTCGCCAAAAGTCGCCATTTTTTTACGAATTTCGCCAAAAAAGTCGCCATTCTAGATATGTGCGGCATATCCTAGTAATAAGAATTTCCACTGATGTATAGCCCCGTAGAATACAGTGCCATTCAAAGCCCTTAAAGTATATTGACATTTCTCAATGCCAGGAGCATCGCACCTTCACCATGGGAGTACTTGGTGCACCTGGTTCTCCGACTAGCCGCAAGATGTGCGCGGAGGCGCAAGTATGAAAGGATAAAGCGCTCATGATATCTTTCCATCCCTGTCCGCTCGTTTCAAAGGTAAAAGTGTGGTAAACCTTAGGCGAAAGCCGCGAAGGCGTTGTTTGTAGACAGCTTTACATCCCCTCGTATGAAAAAAAGGATTAAGAGGTTTATTGAAAGTAGCAAGACAGAATTCTTACATGTATCGTTCATTGGTGATTCTTAAGCCTTTCAGTGTGAAATAATATGCTACCGCCACTGTCCCTTTCACATATAATCACTTTTATCTACCCGCGTCAATCCAGTGCGTTATAATTGAACAGGTAGACATTGTAAAATGTTATATAGCAATTGTTTTCATTGCACACGTTCACCGAGAACAGTAGAAAATGCCCGAATAAATCAATTTTTATTGCACGAACATCCGCGTATCCGCCCATCTTCGCTATACGAGCTCGATTAGGGGATACTGCAGCAGTGAATAAGTCACCAAACTATTCAGAACAGTTGGAGCTTTGGCGGAACAAATGGCCGGAACACACGACCAACCCGCCATCTAGCCCCTTCAGAAGCGAAACTTTAGCGAAGCTCTGAAGCATCTAGATGAATCTAGATGAATTGAGTTAGAAGCATTTAGATGAATTGAGGAGATACACACGAGTTACAGGACGGACATACAGAACGGCGCGTAATGTGCACCTCAAAAGCCAGAAAAATACAGAGAATAGTGCCGCTCATTCGTTGGGAAGGCGCTGAGCTTAGGATGCATAACTCAGTGGAGACCTAAGCTGAAAATCGCCAAAAATTCGCCATGTCGCCATTCAGAATTTTAGGTCGCCACGGGCCTCTGGAATTCGCCAATTTGGCGAAAAGTAGCCACCATTGGCAACCCTGGCGAGGAGCAAACTGACTGTGTTTACATGCAATCCGAAAATGAAGGAGATCACGAAGAGCGCGCGCGCCGGCCGAGTTATTGCGTTGCTTGCGCCAGGCGCACAGGTGCAGGACGTTCATTTTCTGGTCAAGGGAAACGGCGGAACGAAACGCTTTAACAGCCCCGCTGTTAAAAATTGGGGAAAAATCACATGCTGCCCCTGCTTGTGAATGGTTGTCCTCCGGCCCTCCAAAAGGCATGCACCCCAATGTGGGCTTTTATGCCATTGAACATCAGTGGTAATTGGGCGTGTAATGTTCTAGAGATTTTGTGTCGATCATGGCGCAATGTGTTCACGTTTTGCTTACATTGTGTATGCTTCCGCTTCGCTGCTGCTAAACAAAGTATCACATCAACATCCTAGCGTTTACCTTAGGTTTCTGTCGGAACGTGAAGCTCAATGCGGTCAAGTGCCCAGGACTGTATACTTTTTAACTTTGGTTTTGATAACACTCTGCTCGTCGTCATGCACGAATTCTATTGCACGTTACTTACATTCTGCTACACCGCTTCATTTGTTTAGTTTTAAAGTGAGCGTGAGTTTCTCATCTTTAGTGCAATGGCTAATTTCTACCATATCATTGTTCCCGCATTATCACTAGAAAGACTGCTTCGCTACGTATTGAAAATTTGTAGCATTGGTATTCTTGTCATTCGTCAATTTAAGCGGGCCCTACTGTAAGCCGCGTGAGCCTTTGTAGAGCGCGAATGGCAGAATCGCGTTATCGCCGGTAGCATTTGCCAATTTCAGCGCTTTACTGCAGCGGCTTTTTTTATCGCCTTCAATCTGTTTTAAATCATCCAAGCACAAAAGCTCAGTGCATGTCAGCATTGCCAAACCTGCAATCCTTGCCGATGGCATGAGCTTCTTCTAGTTTCGCAATCAAATACTGATTTGTGCACGACTTCTGCAGAGATCAGAGGACGGATTCCCTAACTGTCATAGCAATCACTGATATGTTCTTACTCGTCAGTTCTCGGAGGCCATGATTGTGAAACTATCTGCCTTTTGCAACGTATGACTGGAAACGCTATGCTTTACAAATGACAACGGCAATCACTGCGGAAAATCACTGCAGGTGGAACATACTGTGCTGCTCCTGCATTCTAAACATTTGGAAATATGTCTAGTTAAGCCTACCTGAGCCACTTTCACTTTGCGCAACATGCCTGTAGTTCAACATTTGCTCTAGATTTAGCGCCTGCGTAGCGTAACTACTTTTAATACTGACTATGCATTCATAGCGCGCTATGCATATAAATCTGCTATACTATCCAGGGATGCGTCTTGTTCGAGTGAGGTAACGGTGTCGTATTTTACAGCCAACGTCTCTGTTTCATTCGTTCAATGAGCTACAGAAACAACGGAATAATACCAGCGTTATCCGCACCTTGCGACAAACTTCATTAGACAAAAGGAAACTATAGTTTTCTTTAAACATTACGTTAATACGAAACAAAACTTGACTACCGAGAAACGAAATTTAGTACATCAAAATAAGAAAACGATGAGGATGACGCAATATTGAGGTGTGTGTACCCTCGTGCCGCAATGTCATGGGCCGTTAAGGTGTCGGTCACATACCATACTTCCTGTTATAATGGAAACAATGCGACTCCATCGTGTATTTTTAGGTTTACGTACTTCCAGAATTTCTTCCTTTTGTCAATATGCGTGAATTCTCTTAGAACCTTTCGTTGCTTCTGCATACTTTATATGTGAAGTGTAACGCACCTCACTTGCTGTTAAATTCAGCCGGGGGTTATTGCTATGTCAAGCTGCAGTATGTGGCATTTGTTAACACGAAAGTGTCTTCTGCCGGGTCCACCAAGTACTTCCGTTACGGATATGACGTTGATAATACGGACACTAACAGGTGAGAAAGAAAAGACCAAGAAATATATCCGCCGCTGGGTATCGAACCCAGGACCTTACGGCCGCGACGGTAAGCGCCCGACGCTCAACCGACTTAGCTACGTTGGCAGCTGCTGCACACTTCACGAACGCGCCTTCTATCTTTAGCACATTTTCTCGCACACGGCGCTCTCTGTTGGCGGTGTATGTATGCGGGGCGGTGCCGCCGTCTCTGAGAGGTGAAAAGAAGTAATGCGTCACGATCGACGCTTACTAGCGCTTACTCCGAGATTGCGCACGACATCGGAGGTCATGGTTAAAGCGTCCCAATACCAGCGAGGGACACTGGCCGCGCTGGTCTCGCCGAGGCACCCTAGACGCAGTTACCTTCTTTGCCTTTCGCTTCGTGTTAGCGTGCGCCGGCTCATCGGAGTAGTGCAGCTTCCACGTGCACCAACGAGATTTCTCCGCCGCCGAGTGCTTCAATTGCGAGAGCCCCCACTAAAAAAAGTGCTGAAATACCCGTTGCAGAAAGGACACAATTTCGACGGGCGAACGTCGTGCCTTGGTGGAGTGAGACAGAGGCCAGCGGGACGCACGCGTTCGCGGCTTAAGCTAAGAACATGTGCCCCCCCTGTTGCTGAAGCGCAGTGTGTTGTATGCATCAGCGTAGCCGTTGGTTACCCATTAATAGAAAGCACACACCGTGCCGTGTCTATCATTAATTGACGACGTTTTGAAGAAGTGCATATCTGGTGCTAGTGTTGAGTATGAGCTTATTGATGTCATCTTTACGCGGGATTGACAATTCGCTGTGTTCAAAATATGTTCACAACTTCAGCTACTACAACGGTGTAATCGTGATCATGGGCGTTAGTTATCGCGATGGAGACATGCCACTGGGCGTCAACATGGGTGCATTGACGTCCAACGGTGCTATAGCTGCCAAACAGGAATTGACATTGCACACGCTCTCATATATCACTACACAATAAGCACTACCTCTGTGACGACACGTTTCAGTTTCGTGTTATACCGATTCCTATGACGGAGGCATCAGCCATGTTTTTTTCCGTTCCCCCACAAATCTCATAAACAAGACTTCATTGAATGACTGACTGATTGATTGATTGATTGATTATTTCATTGATTGATTGATTGATTTACTCATTGATTGTAGAGCGCACTTATTAAAGAGGTACTGACACTAATTTCGCGGGCGTGATAGCCTATGGTATCGATTCCTGTGGACATGCACATATCATCTTCAAAATTCAAGAGCGAATATCACTTCGAAGGTATTTTACATAAATTTTGAGATGCACCTGTGCTATCCAGCGCTATACGCCGCGCTGCGCTGCATTGACACACTTGAAAGTGACTTCACGGTGGCCTCGCTACTTCCCTGACGTCACCACGCTGCAACCGGTACAAGTTACGATGACGTCCTAGCCACCACTTCTCCTTTGCCACGCCTGCGCCAGCAGACTACATTTCGGTGGCTGCTCGAGAGTCAGTGGCCGCGGCGCACGCGTTGAAAGTTTTGTGTTTGGCGACACTGCTTTCCCGTTTCCTGTTCAAAATAACTTCTTGATGCGGACCGTGCGGAAGTGCGTCACAGTTCTGTGTGCAGACGAGGTCAAGCATTGCATATATGGTAGGTGGTGATAGTTGCACTCGGCGGCTTTTTGTTTTTGGAGCTTTCTCAAACCGAAACTGAGACTGGTCGGTAATCAGAAGCCTGTAATTAATTATCTGTCGCGTGCTGCGGCAAACGATGGGCCGTGTTATGATTAAGAGGCCCCTAGCAACACCCTGCAGCAAAAAACGCGAGGCGAAAATTTTTGTTTCACTACTCCTTTAAATATGATCAGCCCCTATGAGACTCATACTGAGGTCTCACTGAGCTATCCGTACTACTTCATTTGTCACAGCCGTGCGGTATAAAGAACGACGCCAGTATTCACTAAAAAATTGCGCTAGAAGAGTTCGTCAGAAATTTATTTTCCCGATACAAGTGACGAATATACCATTAGGGTATGTAGCCAGTCAATGGCAAGAAGTACTTACGAACAAAATGTTTTGTGAATTCAGCCCATACTGTCAGCGTTAAGACACCTGGAATGCCAGATAGTGGCCATATTGTTGAAGTTCTTGTTCGGAAATGTGTAAGGTAGGTCACCACCTTCGAGAAAAAAATTTGCAGCTGCAGTCCAAAATATGTAATTATTGTTTTGGCTTGCAGGGCTTAGGTAAATTTAAATTTTCGAATGATGAAACTGCTAAAAATGTATAAAAAAATTATAACAATCACATTGTGCCAAAATATGCATGTTGCGCGAACAGCCATAACGACAATAAGTTGGCGCGATTGAAACGCGACTTGGCAGGTACTTAGTGAGGACACAATCCTGTGCATCTAACCTCCACGATCACTCCATCTCTTAGGTAAGTCGCATTACCGTAAAAAGAATGCAAAAGTTTATATTTGGCAGGTTCGTTTTGCACACAATTAGCCCTAACACAAAAAGCTACCTCTCGTTTTCAAAAATTTGCTTGAATGCACTGCTCTACCTATAAAGAAGTAGTATGTAAAGTTGTATGCGAAAATGTTCATTAGAAGGAAAGTTATCAGTGTTCCCATATGTGTCATCATCATCATCATCATCATCATCAGCCTGTCTACGCCCACTGCAGGGCAAAGGCCTCTCCCATGTTCCGCCAATCAACCCGGTCCTGTGCTTTCTGCTGCCACGTTATACCTGCAAACTTATTAATCTCATCTACCCACCTAATTTTTGTCTCCCCCTCACGCGTTTGCCATCTCTTGGAATCCAGTCACTTACCCTTAATGACCACCGGTTATCCTGCCGACGTGCTACGTGCCCGGCCCATATCCATTTCTTCTTCTTGATTTCAACTATGATGTCCTTAACTCCCGTTTGTTCCCTGACCCACTCTGCTCTCTTCCTGTCTCTTAAGGTTACACCTATCATTTTCCTTTCCATCGCTCGCTGCGTCGTCCTCAATTTAAGTTGAACCCTCTTTGTAAGTCTCCAGGTTTCTGCTCCGTAGGTAAGTACCGGTAAGATGCAGCTGTTATATACCTTCCTCTTGAGGGATAGTGGTAGATTACCATTCATGATTTGATATTGCTTGCCGAATGAGCCCCAACCCATCCATATTCTTCTAGTTATTTCACTCTCATGGTTCGGCTCTGCGGTTACTACCTGTCCTAAGTAGACGTACTGCTTTACAACTTCCAGTGTCTCGCCACCTATCGCAAAGCGCTGTTCTCTGCCAAGATTGTTCCACATTACTTTAGTTTTATGCATATTAATTTTCAGACCTACTCTTCTACTATCCCTATCCAGTTCAGTAATCATGAGCTGTAATTCGTCTCCCGCGTTACTCATCAATGCAATGTCATCAGCGAATCGTAGGTTACTGAGATACTCTCCATTAACTCTTATCCCTAACTCTTCCCAATCTAGGGCCCTGAAAACCTCCTGTAAACACGCGGTGAATAACATTGGAGAGATCGTGTCTCCCTGCCGTACGCCCTTCTTTATTGGGATTCTGTCGCTTTCTTTATGGAGGACTATAGTGGCTGTGGATCCGCTCTAGCTTTCTTCCATTATGTTTATATAGGCTTCGTCGATGCCTTGATTCCGCAGTGCCTGCATGACTGCTGATGTCTCCACCGAATCAAATGCCTTCTCGTAATCTATGAAGGCTATGTATAGGGGTTGCATGTATGCAAAGAGGCAAAGCAGCTGGTGAGGATCAGGTAACATCAGACCTGTTGAAAGACGGTGGAGAGATTATGTTAGAGAAACTGGCCACCCTGTATACTGTCACGTGGTCGTGACGTCGACGAAGACATCAGTCGGCGTTTGTAGGATGAAACTGTTTATTTGGCCAAACTTGTGGCCGGAAAATGAGAACTAGAACTACAGCAATGCACGCTGTACAATGATAGCGGCGAACAGGGCGTCGTCCGTGGATCAACTCACAAGCGGTCACGCGCGTCGGCTTTTATACAGGCGCTGTCGAACTTTCCAGCAATATCGCTGGTGGCGGCGTAATCTCTAGACAAAGCTGGAACATTCGCGTGCGAGGCGCAATCTTAACAAACCGATCTACTACAATCGCGACGCTTCTAGAACACTACTTCGCGGACAGCGTCGAGCGTTGATAACAGTCTCTGCCGGTCAAACCCGAATACATCAAAACAAGACAAGAAGTGGGCGTGGCAATGCCCCCCTCTGAAAAGGCATCGTCCCGATGCTTGTGGAAGAACATAGAAGAGAAAAAAACAAGCTACAAAACAAGCCTCGCTAACGCGCGAAAAACGGCTTAAGGCGCACGACATGGACGACTTCAGGTCGCGCACGGCGCCGCTGAGAGTTCGTAATGCCGCCTGGCACAACCTCATAGTCGAGTGTGCCCAGGCGTCTAAGTACCCTGTACGGTCCGAAGTATCGTCGAAGAAGCTTCTCACTAAGTCCTCGTCGGCGTATTGGCGTCCATACCCATACACGGTCACCGGGTTGGTATTCCATGTGGCGTCGTCGAAGGTTGTAGCCGTCGTCTGCTGTCAGTCGTCGTCTGCTGGTTCTTGATCCGTAGGCGGGCGAGCTGTCGTGCTTCTTCGGCGCGCTGTAGGTAGGTGGTCACGTCGATGTTTTCCTCGTCGGTCACGTTTGGTAGCATGGCGTCGAGCGTCGTTGCCGGGCTCCGTCCGTAGACCAACTTATATGGCGTCATCTGCGTCGTTTCCTGTACGGCCGTGTTGTACGCGAAGGTCACATACGGAAGGATGGCGTCCCACGTCTTGTGTTCGACGTCGACGTACATGGCCAGCTTGTCGGCGATGGTCTTATTTAGACGCTCGGTGAGGCCGTTGGTCTGTGGGTGGTACGCGGTGGTGCGGCGGTGGCTTGTGTGGCTGTATTCCAAGATCGCCTGAGTCAGGTCAGCCGTGAACGCCGTACCTCTGTCGGTGATGAGAACCTCTGGGGCGCCGTGTCGAAGGACGATGCTCTCAACGAAGAACTTGGCTACCTCAGCGGCACTGCCTTTGGGCAGGGCTTTTGTTTCGGCGTAGCGGGTGAGGTAGTCGGTAGCCACGATGATCCATTTATTTCCGCAAGTCGACGTTGGGAACGGTCCCAGGAGGTCCATCCCGATCTGCTGGAATGGTCGCCGAGGAGGCTCGATCGGCTGAAGGAAGCCTGCTGGTCTTGTGGGCGGTGTCTTCCGTCGCTGACAGTCTCGGCACGTCCTTACGTAGCGAGTGACGTCGGCGGCAAGGCGCGGCCAGTAGTACTTTTCTTGTACTCGTGCGAGCGTTCGGGAAAGTCCGAGGTGTCCAGCCGTTGGGTCGTCGTGCAGGGCATGCAAAATTTCTGGTCGCAGTCCCGAAGGTACAACGATAAGGTAGCTGGCTCGGGCCGGAGTGAAGTTCTTCTTTACGAGGACGTTGTTTTTCAAGGAAAATGATGCCAATCCTCGCCTGAATACTTTTGGGACAACGACGGTCCTGCCCTCCAGGTATTCCACTAGACCCTTCAGTTCCGGGTCGGCTCGCTGTCGTTCGGCGAAGTCTTCGGTACTTATGGCTGCCAAGAAGCTGTCATCATCCTGGTCGTCGGGCGTTGGTGGGTCGACGGGGGCACGAGACAAGCAGTCGGCGTCGGAGTGTTTCCTTCCGGACTTGTAGGCGACAGTAATGTCAAATTCTTGAAGTCTTAGGCTCCACCGTGCGAGGCGACCTGAAGGGTCCTTCAAGTTAGCTAGCCAACACAAGGCGTGATGGTCGCTCACAACTTTGAAGGGCCTGCCGTAGAGGTAGGGGCGAAACTTTGACGTAGCCCAGATGATGGCGAGACACTCCTTTTCTGTTGTGGAATAGTTGACCTCTGCTTTAGACAGCGACCGGCTAGCATAACTGATAACCATTTCCAGTCCGCCCGTCCGCTGCACAAGGACGGCGCCGAGTCCTATGCTGCTTGCATCGGTGTGAATCTCCGTATCGGCGTATTCGTCGAAATGCGCAAGTATCGGAGGTGTCTGCAGGCGTCGTTTCAGTTCATGAAATGCTTCGACTTGCGGTGTTTGCCACCTGAATTCGACGTCGGTCTTCGTGAGCTGCGTTAGTGGCTCGGCCATCCGTGAAAAGTCTTTGACAAAGCGTCTGTAGTAGGCGCACAAGCCGAGAAATCGGCGCACAGCCTTCTTGTCGGTAGGTGGCGGGAAAGCGGCGATGGCAGCTGTTTTCTGCGGGCCTGGGAGCACTCTAGTCTTGCTGATCACGTGACCCAAAAACAAGAGCTCCTCGTACGCGAAGCGGCACTTTTCTGGCTTCAGGGTGAGCCCGGAGTTCTTGATTGCTTGAAGTACGGATTGAAGTCGCTGGAGGTGTTCGTCGAAGTTCGAGGAATACACAACGACGTCGTCCAAGTAAACAAGGCAAGTCTGCCACTTCAAGCCAGCTAACACAGTATCCATGACTCGTTGGAAAGTCGCAGGCGCCGGGCAAAGACCGAAAGGCATGACCTTGAACTCGAACAGGCCGTCCGGTGTTATAAAGGCGGTCTTTTCTCGGTCTCTCTCGTCGACTTCAATTTGCCAGTAGCCGGTCTTGAGGTCCATCGACGAAGAGTAATTCGCGTTGTGGAGTCGATCCAGGCTGTCGTCTATCCGTGGGAGAGGGTACACGTCCTTCTTTGTGATTGTGTTCAGGCGACGATAATCGACGCAGAAACGTAGGGTCCCATCCTTCTTCTTCACTAACACCACGGGAGACGCCCACGGGCTGTTTGACGACTGGATCATGTCGTCGCGTAGCATTTCATCGACTTGTTTCTTAACGGCCTCCCGTTCCCGCGTCGAAACCCGGTAGGGACTCTGACGGAGTGGTCGAGCATTTTCTTCTGTTATGATGCGGTGCTTAGCAAGGGGCGTTTGTCGGACCCGCGATGACGACGAGAAACAGTCCCTGTATTCCTGCAGAAGGCGTCGGAGCTGTTGCTGTTGGCGAGCGGGAAGACTTGGGTTTACGTCGAAGGGTGGCTCAGGGATCGTCGTCGTAGCTTCGTCAGAATCTGAAAAGGCAAACGCATCGCTGACGGCCAAGATTTCTTCGATGTATGCAATCGCCGTGCCCCTGCTCAGGTGTCTGTATTCCTGGCTGAAGTTCGTTAGCATCACGCTTCCTTTTCCTTCATACAACCGAGCAATGCCCCTTGCGACGCAAATGTCACGGTCTAGCAGCAAACGCTGATCGCTCTCGATGACACCTTCGATGTCTTCAGCTTTTTCGGTGCCGACGGAAATAATGACGCTGGAACGCGGCGGAATGGTCACCTGCTCTTCTATCACATTCAATGCATAGTTCCCTGGCGTCGCGCGGGGCGGGAGCGCTTTATCTGAGATTAGTGTTATCGACTCGGACCTCAGGTCGATGACGGCGCCGTGTTCACTTAGGAAGTCCATTCCAAGTATTGCATCCCTGGAGCAGTTTTGTAGGATTACAAAGCTCGCAGGATAAGTCCGGTTATTGATGGTGACTCTCGCCGTGCAGACACCAATCGGCGTTATCAGATGGCCTCCAGCGGTGCGGATTTCGGGGCCTTCCCAAGCGGTCTTAACTTTCTTCAACTTCGTGGCGAAGGGCCCACTGATGACGCAATAGTCGGCTCTAGTATCGACGAGAGCGGTGACGTTGTGGCCGTCGATGAGAACGTCGAGGTCGCTAGTTCGTCGTCTTGCGTTGCGGTTGGGTCTCGGCGTCGGGTCACGGCTGCGTCGGTTTGTTCCGCTGCTTCCATGTTGCGCCATCGGGTCTTCTTTGGTCCGCAAGATCTCGTCGTCAGGAGTCCGTCTGGTTCGCGTCGTGTTCTGAAGGTTTCGTCGCGACGTCGTCGTCGTCGGCGGAGGATCTTCGGTAGTTCGTCGTACAGCAACCGCACCTCCATCGGTTGCTGCCCTTAGTTTTCCGGATACGGGCTAGGCGACCGGCCCCGGTTTGGGCCAGTGTACGGCCAGCGGTGCGGTGACATGTAGCGGCCGGGCGGCGGCGAGCGTGAAGGACGTCGTTCTTGCCACTGCGTTCCGGTTAGGTAGTCGTCGATGTCGCGAGGCCGTTCGCCTGGCTGCGGTCGCGGCGCGTTGATGGCGAATCCTCGTAGTCCCATCTGTCAGTACTGGCAGCGGCGGTACGTGTGGCCGGCCTCCCCGCAATGGTAGCAGAGCGGGCGGTTGTCAGGGGCGCGCCAGACATCGGTCTTCCTCGGGGTGTAGCGCTGGCCGACAGGTGGGCGGTAGGGCGTCGGTGGCGGCGGCGGCGGCGTATGGCCGACAGGTGGGCGGTAGGGCATCGGTGGCGGCGGCGGCGTCTGGCGACGGTACTGCGGCGGTGTATCGTCTTGGCGTGGGCGTGGAGGAGGAGCATGACGGCGGGCTGCAGCAGCATAGCTCATAGCTTGCGGCTGCGGCTCTACTAGCTGAGGCGCACCGAGTGAATGCTGGATCTCCTGGCGCACGAGGTCGGCGATGGAATCTACTTGAGGTTGCGACGAAGGTAGAAGTTTTCGCAGCTCCTCTTGCACGATTGCTCGAATCGTCTCGCGCAGGTCGGCGGATACTAGCGCTTGAACGTCGGCGTTGCTTGTGGTCGAGAGGCTGCGGTTGTATTGCCGTGTTCGCATCTCAAGCGTTTTCTCGATTGTTGTTGCTTCGGAGACAAATTCTTGGACGGTATTCGGCGGATTTCTCATAAGGCAAGCGAAGAGCTGTTCCTTTACTCCTCGCATGAGGAAACGAACCTTCTTTTCTTCAGGCATGTTGGGGTCAGCGTGGCGGAACAGCCGGGTCATTTCTTCCGCGAAGATGCTCACGTTTTCGTTCGGGAGCTGAACCCGTGTCTCCAGCAAAGATGCGGCGCTTTCCTTTCGAACGACGCTCGTGAACGTCTCCAAAAAAGCACTACGAAAGAGATCCCAGGTTCGAAGCGTGGACTCCCGGTTCTCGAGCCATGTCCTTGCTGCTTCTTCCAGGTAGAAGTACACGTGGCGCAGCTTGTCGTCGGCGTTCCAGTTGTTAAATGTTGCGACCCTTTCGAACGTCTCCAGCCAGGTTTCGGGGTCTTCACATGGCGAACCACGAAATGTCGGCGGCGCCCTGGGCGGCTGCATCACTATCGCGGCAGGGTTCGCTGCGGCCGTCATCGTGCCTGTTGTTCTTGTCGCCGTGGCTTTTGACTTATCCGGTAGGAGTCCGTATTGGGGGGGGGGGGGGGTAGTCCTTTCTACCGGCGGCTGGTTCGAGGATCCGGGTTGTCCTTAGAGTCGTCTTCTTCGCGGCTTGGGCTTGGGTCGGCGCTCCGCGGTGGCGTCCGGATCATGAAGCAGCACCTCCACCAGATGTCACGTGGTCGTGACGTCGACGAAGACAGCAGTCGGCGTTTGTAGGATGAAACTGTTTATTTGGCCGAACTTGTGGCCGGAAAATGAGAACTAGAACTACAGCAATGCACGCTGTACAATGATAGCGGCGAACAGGGCGTCGTCCGTCGATCAACTCACAAGCGGTCACGCGCGTCGGCTTTTATACAGGCGCTATCGAGCTTTCCAGCAATATCGCTGGTGGCGGCGTAATCTCTAGACAAAGCTGGAACATTCGCGTGCGGGGCGCAATCTTGACAAACCGATCAACTACAATCGCGACGCTTCTAGAAGACTACTTCGCGGACAGCGTCGAGCGTTGATAACCGTCTCTGCCAGTCAAACCCGAATACATCAAAACAAGACAAGAAGTGGGCGTGGCAATACGAAGTGCCTCCCATATGTGTAGGGTGCGACAAATCATGTTTTGAGAAAAATGGCTTTAAAGATTTGAATCCGATATCGAAATTATAAAGAAACATTCATTATGTCTGAAATTCTCCAGGTGCCCCGCCACGGTGGTCTAGTGGTTATGGCGCTCGACTGCTGACTCGAAGGTCGCGGGATCGAATCCCGGCCGCGGCGGCTTCATTTTCGATGGAGGCGAAAATGTCTGAGGCCCATGTACTTAGATTTAGGTGCACGTTAAAGAACCCCAGGTGGTCGAAGTTTCCGGAGCCAACCACTACGGCGTCTCTCATGATCATATCGTGGTTTTGGGACGTTAAACCCCAGATATAAATATAAATTCTCCAGGATCATAGCTTGGGGCCGCCTCTGTGGCGACGCATCCTCCTTTTGAGCGAGCTAAAGAATAAACATTTCTTTTCTAGCTCGTTTTGCGTCTCCAGATGACTCTCATCTACATGGCCACTGCGGGTCCACGCTTGGTATTTTGATTTCATAAGTTTCATAAGTAGTTTTCATAAGATTTCATAAGTAGTTTGATTCCATAACTTGCTTTGATGCTTCTTTTTCGTCCTATACTTTGCCATATTTCATGGAGTACTATAACTTTCTCCTTGAAAGGCCAGAACTAAGCCCAGGAGCTCGATGTGGTGTACGAAAAAGCACAGACAGCCGAGCGAAAACGCGCGCAACTTAAACAACAGATTGCCGCAGGCATGTAGTTGAAATTTTCAAATAAATCGAAAACATCATGCCCCACAAGCTCAAGAATGTACTAAGACAACTTAGCATTACGTAATATGTATAAAAAAAGATATTTAGGATGACATGGCAATTCTTGTGCAATCAGAAACTTTCAGTTTCAGCTTCGAATGCATCTCAGATTTGGTTGGAAAAATGATCAGAGCTTTTGAACAACTCAAGATAACTACATAATTCGTTTTGCTAAATATTCTTGAATAGACAAGGAGCTTGAAAATGTCAAAACAAAAAAATATATATATTTAAAAAAAATGCGTTTTTGAAGGTGGTTACCTACCTTAACCTACGATTATGTATCAGACATACCATTTCAGAGCAGCAACTATCATATGACAATATTACGCAGCGTATATATAGATATTTTATATCGCTGTTTGTTAATTTATAAACTACTACTAAGACGAAAATGTCCCGTTAAACCTTGAATAAAAAACGACGCCTTCTGTGTAGACCCAGAATATAAAGACAAAGATGACCTTGCAAGGCTTTGGTCGAGTGTGTGGAGTCCTAACGAATGCTCGTAGTTCACGCAGTGCAGTAAATAAACTCACACGAAGGCTAGTAAAAGCATACAAGGGGAACTTTTACGAGCATCATAACAGGCGCCCTATCGAATGCATTTTGCGAGCGTAGAAGCAAGATTGGCCTTTGCGGCCAGTTTCATGGCTAGCCGCTTCTACATAACGCCATGTCCGCTCATGATCCGGTATATGTCGGGCCCGTCGTTAACGGTATCTCTGCCTCACAACACATGTAGCAAGGAGCCTTCGTAAACACGGGAGAAGTAATCCGAGTCTATGTTCTGTGCTAATCGCAATGCATCTTTCCTGTATAGAGAGCGCGTCCCCTAAATCTTGTTATATGTAGTGCAAATGTTAGGACTCATCTGTAAAAATGCGCGTATGGTAGAAATCCTCGATCCCTAGAAAGAAGCGTTGGCTCGCCCGTGTTTACGGTCAGTTTGACGATGCGGTTATACCGCATAACGGCCTGTTCATTCTTTTACTGGATCTCTGAGCGCCATCTTATGCTCAATAAATAAATATTCTTGGTTTATAGGTGGTGTAGCTATTGCTGGTTAGGGCTATGATCTATTCTAATAATACAAAAGCAATCGTGCTGCATCGTTCTTCATGCAGGAAAGGCTGGACACTGCATGCCCCGTGCTTGAGCCAGTTCATAGCGGCGCGTTTCTTTGGAAGCGCTGGCTCCACGGTGCTCGTGGCTAGGTCCTGGTTTCCGGAAATGTACGTAAAGTCGTAAACATATTCACAACAGTCTGGCAAGGTGAACTCCATGGAAGCTTTCTCAGAAGTAATCCACGGAACGGAACTAATGAAGTAACGTTGAGATGGTGACGAAATACTTTTAAAAAATTGTCTTACTTCGACATCGGAGATAATGTTAAAGCTTGGCAGCCTGGCATCAGCTGCGAAATTTTAAGACACAAAATAATGACATTATTAGTTAAAAATTAAAGTGGTGTAGATGGTAATGTTACCGCTATAAAGAGGAGCAAGGTGCAGTTGCAGAACGCTTGCAACCGGCAATAGCTGTGGAGCTGCAGTGCCAGCACTAGGCCTCCAGGGAAAATTAAACGCTCCTGATAGAGGTGGCCGCTGAAGATTAAATAGTGACATCGAAGGGGTATGTTAAAGCACATCTTTATTTGTTGGTCTGAACGGGCAGGATAGTAAACAACCCGGGCGACGTGGTATATGCACGGCTTTCTTGTTGCAGAAACCCGCACAGCAGAGAACAGCCAGACACACGAAGATGCTAGTGCGCGTGTTGTTTGTCGCGCATCTAGGCCGTGTGTGCTTGCACTTCAAAAAGGAGGTGTTCACAGCGAGACAGTCAAAGCTGTTATCATACTAAACGAGTATGTGCCACAGAAATTCATCATCATCATCAGCCTGTCTACGCCCACTGCAGGGCAAAGGCCTCTCCCATGTTCCGCCAATCAACCCGGTCCTGTGCTTTCTGCTGCCACGTTATACCTACAAACTTCTTAATCTCAGAAGGGTTTCTTGAAGGGCCAGTTGGTACATGATACTGCGGTGAACAGCTCAAAAAACGGGACGGAGAAAGATTGAACACACGACACAAGCGCTCATCTCATCTACCTACCTAATTTTCTGCCTCCCCCTCACGCGATTGCCATCTCTTGGAATTCAGTCAGTTACCCTTAATGACAACCGGTTATCCTGCCGCCGTGCTACGTGCCCGGCCCATATCCATTTCTTCTTCTTGATTTCAACTATGATGTCTTTAACCCCCGTTTGTTCCCTGTCCCACTCTGCTCTCTTCCTGTCTCTTAAGGTTACACCTATCATTTTCCTTTCCATCGCTCGCTGCGTCGTCCTCAATTTAAGTTGAACCCTCTTTGTAAGTCTCCAGGTTTCTGCTCCGTAGGTAAGTGCCGGTAAGATGCAGCTGTTATATACCTTCCTCTTGAGGGATAGTGGTAGATTACCATTCATGATTTGATAATGCTTGCCGAATGAGCCCCATCCCGTCCTTATTCTTCTACTTATTTTTTTTCGAAAGTCTGCCCTTAGGCATAATATTTATTCAGAAATACACATATAAATTTGCTTCGTGTATGAAATCCAGTAACGAGCGGTGGTGAGGTCCACTAATCCAGAGGTCAAGGTCGGGTGGTCGGCCAGGCCTGAGGCCTGTTGCACGTAGGTGGCGACGACGGCTTAATTGTAGACCCGTGCATGTCCACAATAGGTGTGTGACAGTTACATCGCTGATTGGTACACTCATGGTACGGCTCCGCGGTTACTACCTGTCCTAAGTAGACGTACTGCTTTACAACTTCCAGTGTCTCGCCACCTATCGCAAAGCGATGTTCTCTGCCAAGATTGTTCCACATTACTTTAGTTTTATGCATATTAATTTTCAGACCTATACTTCTACTTTCGGTATGCAGTTCAGTAATCATGAGCTGTAATTCGTCTGCCGCGTTACTCATCAATGCAATGTCATCAGCGAATCGCAGGTTACTGAGATACTCTCCATGAATTCTTATCCCTAATTCTTCCCAATCTAGGTCCCTGAAAACCTCCTGTAAACACACGGTGAATAGCATGAGAGAGATCGTGTCTCCCTGCCGTACGCGCTTCTTTATTGGGATTCTGTCGCTTTCTTTATGGAGGACTATAGTGGCTGTGGATCCGCTGTAGATTTCTTCCATTATGTTTATGTAGGCTTCGCCGATGCCCTGATTTCGCAGTGCCTGCATGACTGCTGATATCTCCACCAAATCAAATGCCTTCTCGTAATCTATGAAGGCTATGTATAGGGGTTGGTTGTATTCCGCGCATTTCTCTATCACCTGATTGATAGTATGAATATGGTCTATTGTTGAGAAGCCTGTACGAAATCCTGCCTGGTCCCTTGGTTGATTGAACTCTAATGTCGTATTGATTCGGTTAGCAATTACTTTTGTAAATAGCTCGTAGACAACGGACAGTAAGCTGATGGGCCTGTAATTTTTCAGGTCCTTGACGTTACCTTTCCTATGGGTCAAGATGATGATGGCATTCTTCCAAGATTCTGTTATCCTCCCTGTCGAGAGGCACTTCGTATACAGGGTGGCCAGTTTTTCTAACATAATCTCTCCACCGTCCTTCAACAGGTCTAATGTTACCTGATCCTCACCAGCTGCTTTGCCTCTGCATTCCCTTTAGGGCTTTCTTTACTTCTCCTGTCAGTACTGGTGGGATGTCAGATTCCTCTGGGCTATTACTGCTTCTTACGTTATCATCCTGACTGTCTCGGCTGCTGTACAGATCTCTGTAGAACTCTTCCGCTACCTCAACTATTCTATCCATATTGGTTGTGACCGTGCCTTCCTTGTCCCTTAATGCATACATGCATACATGTTCCTTAATGCATACACAGAAATTGGGTAAATCCAACTACTGACCACTGGTCCTCTAAAAATGAAGAAGGCAACAGATAGCCCAAGGGATGAGTGCGAAGCAATGGTGGCAAGCCGAAGACCACGAGTACGTACAACGAAAGAACACCAGGAAACGGAGTAGGCAACGGCGGCAGCGGGAAGACCCCGAAGCGATGGAAGCCTTACGCGAACGACGACGTGCCCGTAGGTTTATGAGAACGGCGAGCGCTCGGTTTCAGCGCGATTTCTGCCCCGAGAGTTTGCACATACGTGTAATGTCTGTGACTGTGTGTGGTTTAACTGGAACCTCTGTGCTCTGAGATCACATAGCTATAGCCTAACAAAAACATTTCACCATCTGCCACTAAAGGGAACCATGTGGGGATGCGAAGGAGTGCATGGGTCGTCTTAATGTTCCGTTCATCACGGGCACCTTGCCGGATGCTAACGCGTCCTTGCATGTGGAGCCCACCATGAATTCACTGTAGCTGTTGCTGTTATACCCTTTTTACACAGGCAAGTTAACTGCAGTTACGGCCAACTACGGTTAACCGCGTAGAACCGCGGTTAGCCCCGACCACGATTCGCCGATGTTACACGGCGCACAAGCGTCCTCGGTTAAAGCGGACTTGCTTTAGCGCGAATGGCCCTGCGTCTGGCGGCAGTCCGGCGTTCAACACGGCTGTTATTGGTGCCTCCACTTTCGCATTCCTTGAAGTGCTCCGTAGATGACGCAAATTGTTTTCCCAAAGCCTAATCAGGCTTTCCGTGGCTCGTGCGGGTCCACTTCGTTCGTTTTTCTCGAACGCTCGCCGGCGTACACACGTCCTTCATGGAGGCCGCCATTTTCTCGGTTAACTTCCAAACCGAGGTCGCCAAGCTCGATTTGGTACAACCGCGGTTAGCGGCATAACCGCGGTTTCGCATACCGTGTAACATAAGCGAACCGCGGTTACGCGTAACCGCAGTTACAATAACCGAGCTTTAAAGGGCCACTAAACTACCAACAGACGCTCGCCTGCTCCTCTCTGTGCCTTTGCTCTGTAGACAACAGCCGCCGTGACGTCACCTATATGATTAGGTGACGTCGCGAGCAGGAGACGCTGTCATTGGGCGAACAAGAGCCTGTATTCTGCTAGCAGATGCGCGCGCTTCTTGCGTTTCCATCTCGGACGCTGACGAAGGGCACTCGGAGAGGTAGATAGACGAGCCGACGAACGCAGCCTAGCGAAGGAAAGAGCGAAACGAGAAAGCGCGTGCAACTCCGTCAGCGTTCACTGTAGTCTCGTGCACAACTGCAACGCCACAACAAAATTTCGATTTCTGGGTGGTTTAGGGGCCCTTTAAGCTGTCTGTGGAACGAGGGTATTACTCGTCCTGAACTCTTGTTGGAGCACGCCACGCGAGTTCAACGCGCATCTGCAGAATCTCGTTCCCCGACGCCATCACGTGATTGCTGAAAGAGTGTAAAGCCGCGTTCAGACTGCAGTCGCATCTGTCGTAAGTGTCGTATCGCGTAACTGTTGCAACGTCCGCTTACGTTGCTAGCGACTACGAGTGTTCACATTGAGCCCTTCGGTAATATACGTTTTTTACGACGGCCAATCACCGCTCTGAAGGCAACTGCGTTTCTCATTTTCCAACATGGCGCCTGTTAGCAAGCAGCTGCTAGCGCAATTCGAGGCTCTTCAAGCTCAAAATGATCTTATCATCGTCTATGAACTTAACCGACGCAGACGGCGACGTCGTAGAACAATGTGGGTTCGTGAAATATTCCTCAGTAGGGCAGTTGACGGAGATTTCCACAATCTTTTCGCGAGGCTGAGGAGTGGTGATACGGCGTTGTTCTACAATTTCGTGCGGATGTCACCACAGCAGTTCGACTTCCTCGAAAGCCTTGTCCGACCACTTATTCAAGTTCAAGAGACGCCACTGCGAGAATCTCAGTCATCAGCTGAGCGTCTGGCTATTACGCTGAGGTAAGCTTATTATCTGGAGGCTTCTGTCATTTTTGTCGGCTTGTAATTGCGGACGCGAATGCAGGTGAGCCGCTGCCATAACTGTGTATTTGTGCGGAGGGTCGTTTCTTAAATATTTTTTTTTGGCGGCGGTAAAGTTGCTGTCCGATGCGTACTGACATTTCCGTCTTATAGTCACTGCGGTGACTTATAGTCGCGCGCTGTGAAGCTCGAGTTCATTTGGACTATAACATGCGAAACGCTGTTGCGATATTCGCGCTGCTTTTCTGCTATTGTCGTGAAGGCGTCAAGTAGGGCATTGTTATTTAGCAAACAAAATTAGTGCGTAAATAAATGTTTTCGGTAAATTAACGTTAACGCATATTTTTTTTTTTTGAGATGTCAAGATTGCCGTTATTATACCTCCTTGTTACGTAGCCCGTGAATATGAAGTGACACCTCATGACAAAAGTATGTTCTACAGGACAGCTGTGCACTGGTGTTATGCATTTTTTTAATCTAAAACCGAGATCTCGATAAACAAAACGCAGCACATAACGATGTGGTTTTCCGATATCTCAGGTTCTTGGCAAGCGGAAACAGTTACCAGTCCCTGGCATACAGCTTCAGGGTTGGAAAATCCACGATCTCAGAACTGATTCCCCGAGTGTGCATCGCTATATGGAAGGTTCTGCAACCGAGGGTCCTGCGGCGGCCGGATCAAGGACAAATGAAGACTATTGCTGACGAGTTTCTGTAGAAATGGAACTTCCCAAATTGTGTTGGTGCTATTGACGGGAAGCACATCCATTTGGACGCACCGCCAAACTCTGGTTCTGTGTACTTCAACTATAAGCGCAGCTTTAGCATCAACCTAATGGCATCCTGTGACGCTAGCTACAGGTTTACCACAGTCTACGTAGGTGCTTACGGCAGCGAAAGCGACGGCGGAGTTTTCTCGACGTGCGGCCTTGGAGAGATTGTTGAAAACGCAGAGGAAACGTTCCCACCTCCTGCAGCCTTGCCCAATGACGGCCCTGTGCTCCCATTTGTGATGGTAGCAGACGATGCGTTTCCTCTGAAAGCAAACCTAATGAAACCATATCCTGGTGTCCAACCACCAAACACTCTGAAAAGCGTGTACAACTACAGGCTCTCTCGAGCACGGCAGTGCATTGAAAATGCATTCGGAATTTTGTGTGCCCGTTGGAGGGTGCTGCGAAACCGCATGAGCCTGCTGCCGAAAAACGCTGTTCTGGTCTCAGGTGCTTGCTGTTGCTTGCATAATTACCTGATGCAGGAGGGGAGGTTGCAAGGCGGCTATTGCCCACCGCAATTTGTAGACACTACGAACAGTGTAGGCACGGTTACCCCAGGCGAATGGAGGAACAACGTGGAGTCTCTACCACAAATAAATAGGCAAGGCTCTAATGCTTACTCCAAGAGAGCATCTGAAGTGAGAGACTGCTTCGCGGCCTATTTTCATGGTCCTGGATCGGTGAGCTGGCAGTGGAAGAAAAGGGAGAATTCAAGTTTAATTAATGTTTTGATATCCTGCCCTGTTTAAGCGACAGATGTCTGGACATCATAATTTTCTTCAACTGTGACATGTGCTTTTGATGTGACTCAGTTGCATAATGTGCCCAAATGTGGTCAGTACAATAAAATGTTTGGCAAGCACAAGCCACGTTTTGACAGTGCTTTAATTCAGTGCCAAGTGACCTTTTCACTGCATGGAATCTCCATGACGAGACTTTTCCTAAACGGATACTCTGAAACAGATAGCAAATAAATCAGACAATCGACTGCGCCCACGAAAAGCTACATGCCGGCTATTTAAACCATATATGAACGTGCATTTCTGGAGTGCGAATGTTTTGTTTTTTTCAGCTTTACATCACTCATCTTAGCACACTATTTTAAATGGTGCACGCTTTTCCTCAAATACAAAGGCTGTAGCAAAGCTGGAGCATTTGTGCTTGCCCAGAAGCTAGCAGACACACGGGACACTTCACTGCACAAGAAAAAGAAAAAAATGCGGGGAAATGTGTTGCACAGGACGTTTATTGGCACATTTTGCGACACAAATTAAAGTAAGCCCTTTACAAACCTCTACTGAAGAAATTGCACATCTATACATTTGTTGCAGTGATCTCAGCTTGACGGCTTTACTTTTAGCACGTCATCAAAAAAGTGGCCATGAACAGCTGTAAAAAATTAAACGCATAATGCCTACAGTGTGCGCCTAAGGTTCTTCAGCATCCGGAGGGTATGCTGCCTCAACTAGGAGGCTGTGAATTTGTAGTTTAATGCGCTCCTTCTTCCGGTCATCCACTTTAGCCAGCAGCCCCCTTAGACTCAAAAGAAAGTGTTCGTCTTCATCTGTTGTCGTGGCAGCTTTTGTCAATTCGTTCAGACGTTGTTGATTGGCGGCGAGAGCCGAAATCATGAAACCGTCGAGGTCATTTTTTTTCTTTTTCGCGGGCCTGTTTACATTCTGGGGTCGCGTTTCAAGTGAAGACACGGATGCGTGTCCCGTCGCCAGCCCTGGTGGGCTGGCGACGGGACACGCATTCGCGTCGCTACTCTGCACCGACAAAGCGTCAGCAGGAGACGAAGCATCAAGCTGGTCTTCAACAATTGGTGATATGTCGAGTGTGCTGTCGATGTAGAACGTGTTGCACAGCTGTTCCACAGTCGAGGTTGACTCGAGAGACTGGCCATCAAGTGACGCAGCAGCTGCGTTGTCTTTTTTTGACAAGCTGTCGGTGGCAAAAGAAAAAAAAAACTCATTAAGACGCTCAATGCATAAACTCAAGCATACGGCCACTACACAGAGGGCAGCACATGCAGAGGCAAAAACTCTACGCTTGCACTCTCCAATCGTGCAGGTTGTGGTTAAAAAACAAATCTTCGCCAGTACTACGTGTAACTGAAGCACTTGTTTTAAGACTTTCATGTAAATATTGGTGTATAGTACAAAACAGTGAAATATTAGAGATGTGCAGCACATGCTTTGCAAGCACAAGTGATGTTTTCTCAGTGCTTTAATTAAGTGCCAAGTGACCTCTGCACTGGGTGGAGTCTGCATGACAAGATCGTTCTAAAACTCAAATTAATTGTTTCCACCTGGCGGACAGTTTCCCTGCGCGTACACGCACATGCAAGAACTTGGTTGCCTTTAATCAGGCCGCCGCAGATGGTACAAAACATAACCCATGCGTTGTTGCAAAACACCACTGCTCTAGAGTATTAAAGAAAGTAACAGTCGGCATTTACCTCCGACGTTGTATGGCATCTGCAAGGAACATCAGGTGTGGCATCAGCTCTCACGTTTTTTCCACGTCCGCTGCGCCGCTGCCAGACTTGACGTACGTCTTTCGCAGGCGCAGGAATTTCTGCCTAAGACAACTCCAACGATGCTGCACCTCTGCCACTGCATCGCAGATAGAAAAATAAGGTGTTTGCAGATTATGAAGAGTGCATTGCACACGTTGGCAAAAACTCTCGCATAAAGAAACCTAATTGCTGTCGGATTACATTGACGTTATTTTTAAAGGGAAATGTAACGTTTATGAACATTTCTGCAAAAAGCTGTAAAAGTTACCTCTGCCAGCTTCAGTTGGGCGCCAGAGCAGCAACAAAACAAAACGATTCACTTAACAGCTGATAACGCCCGACATGTGATTGCATAGCCAGTCACCGCAGACACTCAGAGTGACCCGATGCCATTGACAAACCTGCATTTGTTGGTCAGCGGCTCGACTCCCGACCAGCGGCGGGCGCAAGCTACGACTCGCGATTCCGTGAAGCAACTTGGAACATCGGTATACAATCGGAAAAAAATCTAAATTGAGCGAAAACCAATAAACGGACTGCAAGGAGATCCACCTACGTTATGGCGGCGTCTTCAGGAACAAAATACGTGCATGCCGGCAGACACTATACGCTGCAATAAATATTTGCCTTGAATAAAAGGATTGGGACACACTCCTCACAAGTCCCCACGAGGACGACCAACTTCGTGCCGTCCAGAGGGCTCACGACCTGGCCGTCGAGTTTCAACTCCCGGTCCCGTCGTGAGCGCGGCCCGCAGACGAGGCCCCGTAGGGAGCCATCGCCTCCTCAGGACCAAATAAAGTTAATTAGATAGATAGGTTTTGCAGCTCGTGCATTGTCAATATTCGCCCAGCTCCGAAATCGCCCTTCTCTTAATCAAGTAAATAGTAACGAGTTTCGCCGCACATGCAGAAAAAAACAAAAACAAAGAGCACTTACCGCTTTGTTTCATGGCGCCCGCCACTTCCAGCCAGGCGGCGTATTGCAGCTGCTTACCCCGGTATGTTTTTAGCCGTTGGTCGTAGAGAACGGGTCTTTGACGCACTTCATCGACGAGCAACTCATCGCTGCACAATGAAGGTCCTTCCGCACTCGCCATGGAACTTGCCGCGAGAACACAAAGCAACGAACACGGGCAAACCAACTCCGCAGACGCGCTTCTGCATGCCAAGACCGCCAAGACGCGCATGAAGACGCGGAATCTGGGGAGGCCGGAAGCCCCGTGAGCGGAAAGTGAAAACCGAAACTGCTTTGCTCATTGGTCGTGCCGTAACGGTCGCATCAGTAGCGGTCGTAAAAGTCGCGGACCCGTCAACATTTACGCCCGATACGTTACGTACTTTACGCTAAATACAACAACGTCTGAACAAGCTCATTACGTTGATTACGTTTACGGTCACGATCCTTACCGACGACCCGTACGTTGCGCACGTAGTCTGAACATGGCTTAAGGCGGAGAGGCCACAGCGTCTTACCCAGCCCCTTACACAGGCCCGAACGCGCTAGCGCGTGCCAGCACACGTGGTTTTGTCTGCGTTACGCCAAGCTAGGACAGCATACGGCAGCCCGGGCCCCTAAAGTGCTCTGCACGTATCATCATCAAGGCGGTCGAAGAACAAGACGAAGAAAACTTCTCCTTGGCGCGAGCGCGCGCTCAGTATGTTACAGATGGCTATGGTAGGTTTTAGAAAGTGGCGGTCGCCAATGGAACTACGGACAAAGCCCAGCGCAAAAGCTGCTTCGCATTTAAAACATACAAGCAACCGGATTATATTTGACAATCGTCCAGTTTCGCTGTTTCAAGCCTTGCGCGAATTAGTGCAAGCATTTTTTTGAGATGATATGATATCGCGCTATTAACACATCGCTAAATGCATACAACTAGTGTAGTAACTGCAAAGCGCTTGTAACAGTTAAAACTTAACTTACTGCTCCCTTACATGCTCTTGTAAATTGACGCACGCATTTTCGTACAATTAGTGGTAATATCACGCTACGACGCCACGCACAACATTCCAATGTATTGGCATAGTATATAACTTGTGGTGTTTGCTTACATTAGAGAAGGCACATAAAGCATTCGCTTACAAACATATTTTTGGTGAATTTGAGAAACTGCTCCGTAAGTCCAGCTCTGCAGGCGAAGGCAAGGAAGAAACGCAGATTTCGACATATTTGCTTACGTATGAAGCAGGTCACCACTTTCTCAATGCCGATTTAGAGCATATACTTGCTGAGGTGCATCGCATCAGCTCGCATAAAAATTACACCATCTCCCACTAAAGGGGGCCATGAGCAGGGTTGCCAATGGTGGCTACTTTTCGCCAAATTGGCGAATTTGAGAGGCCCGTGGCGACCTAAAATTATGAATGGCGACATGGCGAATTTTTGGCGATTTTCGGCTTAGGTCTCCGCAGACTTATGCATCCTAAGCCTTGTGTCTTCCCAATAAATTAGCGGCAACATTCTCTGTATTTTTCTTGGTTTCAGATCCCCGAGTAGAATGTGGACATTATGCGTCATTCGGTATGTCCGTCCTGTAACTCATGTGTTGCAGGAGGTACTGGAACGTTCCCCAGCGACATTCAAGCAAATGTAAGTCAGTGGACTGTCTTGTGTACCGTGAGGAGATGGTGTTTGACTATAAGTTTATGGCTTTAGGTGCTTTAAGCTTCTCTAAAGTTTCGTTTCTGAAGGGGCTAGACGACGGGTTGGCCGCGTGTTTCGACCATTTGTTCCGCGAAAGCTCCAACTGTTCTAGCTTGGCGACTTATTCATTGTTGCAGTACTCCCAATTCAGCTCGTAAAGACTGTTTTGGAATAGCAAAGAGAGGCCGATACGTGGCTATTCGTGCAATAAAAAATATTTATTGGGGCATTTTCTACTGTCCTCGGTGAACGTGTACAATGAAAACAATTGCTCTATAACGTTTTACATTTCTACCTCATTATTAATAACGCATGGGATGGACGCGTGTAGATATAGGTGACTATAAGAAAGGGTCGGTGGCGTTCGGTATCAGATTAGTTCACACTGAAAAGGTGTAAGACTCACTAATGATCGGTTCCTGTAAGAGTTCTGTCGTGTTACCATCAATAAACCTTTTAAGCAAGGTGAAAAGTTGGGCGAGTTGGTGTTGGTTCATGATAAACAGAAGGGCGCGATAATACGGTACACAAGGAAGAAGATGTCGTCCCGTGTCCATCTTCTTCTTTGTGTACCGTATTACTGCGCCCTTCTGTTTATCATAAACCTTTTAATCCTTTTAATTCATATAAGGGTACGTAAAGCTGTCTACAAACAACGCTTTCATGGTTTTCGCCCAAGGTTTACCACCTTTTGCCTTCGAAACGGGCGGACAGCGATCGAAAGATGTCATGAGCGTTTCATTCATTCATTCTTGTGCCACCACGCACATCTTGCGGCTAGTCGGAGAAGCAGCACCATGCACTCGCATGGTGAAGTAGGCGATACGACTGGCAATGAGAAACAGCCATATAATTTCGGGGTCTTGGATATTACTGTATTCTACGGGGCTATACGTGAGTGGAAATTTTTATTACTAGGTATGCCACAGACATCTAGAATGGCGACTTTTTTGGCGAAATTTGTGAAAAAATGGCGACTTCTGGCGACTTTTTGCTCGTCGTTTGGCGACATTTACTCTAAAGTCAGTGGCAACCCTGGCCATGAGGCGATGCGAAGCCAGGGCACTTGCACGATCACGTTCCGTTGGCGTTCGTTGCGCATGCTACCTACCTCGGCCAGATTGTTATAGAACCAAAGTCGGTGGCACACGTTGCAGCTGTGCCCGAAGCTGCGGTCAAGGAATTCATGCTTGAACCGGGTGTCGGCACCGTCGAAGCCCGTTGAAGTTATCTAGCGAGGCGTTTTGCACGGGCGTTGGAGTCGCGTCGTCTGTCCGCAGCCGACGCGTTGGCTCGACACTGACGCTTGGTTTCGACGTCGGCGTTGAGTACGGCGGGATTTGTTTGCCGACGCTGCCGTTGCGTTTCGGCATGTCGAGTCCGCGTTTCATCCATAGCAGTTTCCCGCCAACGCTGCCGTTTGCGCTGGGCTTCCCTAGCCCGGAGCTCGGGATCCGTTTGTTGACGTTTACGTTGCGCATCGGCGCGTCGAGCCTTCCGCTGCTACGCCCGCTGCTCCGCGATCTCGGCAGGCGTTAAGTGGGTAGGGGGAGTGGAGAGGAGGTGTGTGAAGACGGTTTGAGCATGCGCAGTAAGGGTGGTCACGCCGCACATCACCACCGGATTGAACTCCGCTGTAAGCTTCTTCGCATGTAACATGCACCAGAGATGTTTGCGGGAAGCGATTTTGAGAGGAATCTGCTGTGCATCAGTTTACTCTGGCTACTTTGTGGCGGCAATTTCTTTAAAGAAGTTATCCAGTTGCAGGAAGGGCAGAGCAATGATTCGAACGCGCGCTGGCATTCCGTACGAGCAGCCTGCTCGGCGTCCACGGCGGGAAAGTAATCGTACAATCGACTGGGCGCCGCCACGCTCTGACTCAGATTGCAACGGCACCTGGGAAGCTCGAGATCGGAAACGGAGAGAGCTTTGCCGATCCGAATGTACAGCGTCTCGCTAGAGAAACCAGAAACCGAAAGCGGAAGTACGTAATTGGAGACGTAAAAGCAGGTCTCCCGTGGCAGTCGGCAATACCTGCGGAACTAAAGTGGAAAGAAACAGTACATTTTGTGGTATTCATTTTATTTCATTGCTTACCTCCTCCTCGGTATATGTCGGGACAGCGCTTCCAACACAAATGACTTAAGATATCCTTTTCGGGTGGCCGAACAGTTCATCGAACTTGTCTTCGCAAATGCTACGGATGTCGTCGGAGCTACGGATGTCGTCAGTAGCTGCTGCTACCGTCGTCGTCGGCTTCCATGACAGGTAGAAGCACTGATGGCATGGCTAAAGCCTTCGCATACCGTTTCTTCGGCATGCGTCGTGTAGCGTGCGTCTTTGAGGTTGCGAAGCAGCGTACTGCAGAACACGGACGGCGCTCGCGCATAGCTTCTGCCACAAACGTCGCAGCGGATGACTCACTGACGGAAATCGTCCAACTCACGTGACCAGAGCTGGGCCAGATCTCGGTCGCGCTCCGACTTCAAAGTGAGAGCGCCTCATAGCGCTCTGAGGTGAAGCGTGGTGCTCTGAAAGAACCAGCCGAACGTATTCAGAGCGCTCGATTTCGACGAGGCGAATGTGACGCGCGTTGCGAGAGCGCTCTTGAGCGCTCGAAAATGGCCAGTCGTATGTACCATAAACCTTCACTAATGATGCAGTGGCACCCTCTCTCGTCCTTATTTCCTTTCCCGTCACCTCACACCTTTCCTACTTATCCTCACTTCCTTAACCCTGAATACTCGCCCTATGGGCACACTGCGCTTGCATAGGCGGCTCCACCAGCGCGGCGGCGTTCAGCGCCAACGCGGCCATTTCCGCGTCCCTGGGGTAATAGTGTTCCCTCCCAGACCACACGCGCGGCTGCGTGTGCAAGCACGGTGTCGTCTGTGTGCATTCCTCTGCGACTGCTGGCTGGTTTTCAGACAGTCGAATGTTTGGATAAATTTTTCAGGGGAGTAATAATTGATAAAGGTGAGCTTGTGTGCGAGGCAGGTCATGTACATAACGTTAACGAACATGTCTCTGCGGACTGAAGCATGGTGACAGGTCAATGTGTGTCCCAAACAGTGAGTGAGTGTGTGACAGGCCAGTGTGTATCCCAAACACGCATCAATGCTCCATCGCAGACTATGAAGTTGACAGTAAATAAGGATTTTTATTCAACAGTCTCCTTTTATTTAATTCTGTTTTATTGTTTTGATGCTCTGTCGAAACCAAGGAGGTTAGAAAAATTGCTGGAGTGACGATTATTGCGCAGGAGTGAAGCCGTGCCCACCAAAAAATGGCGGCTGCACCCGCCATCTTAGCAGAGGCAAGATGAACCATCGGCGTTTGGCGAAGGAAAGCGAGCGTTTTCCACGCACGCCAGACGAGTTTAATATGGCAACTTTTACGGGTCAGATACTGCTCCAAGTGTATCTTCGTGTTACTAGTTTACGTAAATAAGCCTCAAACTCATGGCAAATTTTATTGGCAATCAGTCGCCAATACTCCTCTGGGCGGGTTACTTTGTCGGCAACAACGATCTTTTATGTTATAATTAACGTAAAAGATCAAAGCCATTTGATCTCCAAGTAGGCACCACTAGAAAAGAGCATGTTTCCGAGTTCTTTGGTGGGCAAAAAGTGGCTTCACTTTCGTTGGCAAGGCGCTGCGAGAGTTTCCACTCGAGAATTTTTTTTTTCAACCTCCTTCGTCGAAACCTGTGTCAATGACGCGACCTGCGACTGCAGCGCGGGGATAGCCGGCTAGTGCAATCACGCTGCAGCAGTGGCCATGTACCTGCAGAGATACAGAAAACTGATTTTAGCCCGAAGATTTTATGTAAACTAACAAAAATAACATTCGTGCATGACAAGCGCTAAAAGTACACCGGCCCTAAAGATATGAACTGTGAATCGAGTACGTCTAGAACGAAATGTATATTCATCGCTGTCAAGCCTAAGCACCTTTCGTAACGCTCACATGAGCGAGCTGTTACAGCCTTGTAAGGGGATGGAAAAAACGTTGGGAGGCAGGCTGGGTGCTCCTGTTCATTGGCCTTAGCATTACCCGCGAAATCCCTATTGTAAATTCTGGTATTTTCTGTGGGCTCCCAGTCTGGTTCATCAACGCTGCGCATGAAATAAGAACTAGAATTAATGTCTTCGCGATACCGATTCAGCGTGAAAAAAAGTACATCGCCATTTGGAGATCATGTTTAATGGGTGTATCACAACTAAAGCAGGTCTGAAACAACGTTTCATTTCATGGGCGCCTCTCCCATAGAATAAAGTAACACCTTTCACCGAATAAAATCACAAAAAATCACGCCATATCCACGACGTGAATTATGAGGGAGGAAGTGGCTCGGAGATAATAGGGTAAACCGTGAATGTTCCGTACAATTCCTCTACTGTCATATAAAGACTTCACACGTTGTTATAGTAGCGATTGTGGTCAGGTTGTTGTCAAACCACAGTGGTCGCAGACCTTGCAGCTGTGGCCGAACGTGTGGTCGAGCAAATTGCGCTTGAAGCGCGCGTCGGCGCCACCAACTTCAGGTGGCGACCGCTTTTGGCGCTTGGCCGCTGCATCCCGCGCCCGTACCTCTTCGAGGTTCTCTTGCCGATACTTCCGCGCTGCTTCAGCTTCACAGGCTTGTATCTCGGGGCCCGCACTACGCTGACGTCTCCCTGCGGTCTCGCGAGCTCTCACCGCAGGGTCTTGGCGGCGAACCCGCACTGCTGCTTCCTTGCGAGCCCTCCGCTCCGCCACCTTGTCTTCTTCGTTTATGTTATTAGTATCGAAGCGCACTGCCGTAGTGGAGCGAGCGCCGCATGGTACAGTTGGCTATGCTATCTGTGATATTGTCTGCGCTATTATCATCATCAAGGTTCTCGTAGACATGACGAAGAAGACTCCTCTTTCGTGTGAGCGTGTGCATGCTACAGTTGGCTATGTTATATGCGGTTTTGCCTGCATTACTATCATCATCAAGTTCATTTTAAAAACAGCGCAGCAAAACGAAGACAGTATAGAAAGAAACAACGGGACGGGCGTTGTTTCTTTCTGTACTGTCTTCGTTTTGCTGCGCTGTTTTTAAAATGAATGCAAACCAACTTGCCCAAATTTCCGTTCTCTTAGATCATCATCAAGGCCCTCGAAGAACAAGAGGAAGAAGACTTCTCTTTCGCGCGAGCGTACGCCTGTAGCGGTCGCCTCTGCAACAAAGCTTACGCTTACGCGCAGCACTTTTCCCCAACTTAAGAACCTGGCGAGCCAGCTCCTAAAAAGTCTTACTTGTCACGGCGAACAAGTTGTATGCAACGTTGACGTTTCTCCTCCCAGTGAGCCTTCGGGAAGCGGTAAAACTTTGTTCCAGATGAACTGCTGTAGGTATTGTGACAGCCCACGACACAACACACCATGTTGCTATGACACTGGGCCATGGAACGACCGCCAAAGAAGAAACGCTTCGCAAAACGGCGGAACAAGACGAAGGAGCTGGCACGATTGCTGTGACCGGCCGCGGTGTTCGAAAGCTTCCATCACCCCACGGACGCGCGCGCGGCCGCTAGAGGCGTTCCCGTCAGCGGAGAGTTAGAAGCGCAGTGTGCCCATAGCAAGAGGTTGGAAACCTCCATTGGTATACTTACTCTACAACATATACCAGTGATATGCTTTACCATTCCCCTCCTCCTTTCCATCCTCTTCGCCATCACAGCTCTTCTCCTTACCCTCACATCCCGTCCCCACCCCCTTTCTATACTGCACTTACACGGCTGTGCCATGCTCTACTGTCTCTATCATCCTTTTTCTCCTCCTTAATGACACTTCCCTTTTACCCTTGCTATACTGTACAACGCGTGGCTAAGCTGTGCTTTACCTTCCCTCTCCTCCTTTGTCACACCATCACACCACTACTGCTTGCCATTCCATTCTTTTCGCATCTTTTGCTATACTGTATTACGTATGCTTATGCTATGCTTCACCCTAGTTGCGTCGGCGGGCGGTAGCCGATGACAGGGCCCCGGCGACTACAGCGAGACGCGACAGGCGCCGGCACGGCCTGCGACCCAAGCAGGGAGTACGAGTCTTGACCTACTCAAACCCAAACAACGACTGAGTTGACGAGGGCCGTTTATTCAGGAGAACACACGGAGACACGCATACACATGGAATGGGCTAGCTCCTATCACGTGTGTCGCTTCACAGTGACATCTATGAAGACGCGGAAATAGATGCGTGCAGAGAAGTTATTTGACGGGAAAAAGCCATTTATCATTTAACTTTATGCCACTGTTTGATATACAAGTCAAGACTTCAATCAGGCAAGCGTCATGCTCAGGCTGTCTTCCCCAGCACTAGAATATCATCGAGATAGCAACCCCATTTTTGGAAACTTTTTTTATTTGGGACTTCATCTTCTAAAAAACTGTAGGCGCGCACACCAGACCTAAACACGCACGTTTGAACCTGGGAGGCTTTCATGAAGTATTAATGTAATTTATTTCCTTCTGCTATCTTCCAAGAACAGCTGATGATAAGCAGACGCCAAGTCTAGCTCAGAAAAGCAAACGCCTCCATGAAACATTTGTAACAGCTGTAACCTAATTTCAACCTAATGAAGCCTGCAAAAACTGCACGTGGCTCCGGTTTTCGACTTTATCGGGCACTACAATCGTCATCGCATCCACCACTCAGTGTTGTGGGCGTCCCCCTACCATTCGAAGAAGACCAAAAGCGGATCGAAAAATTCTGTTTTAACAATTTCTATTCGCTTTCTAGAGAAACCACTGCCAGGTTGGACACTTCAGACGGTCCGCTTTCTACTGAGATACAAAACGGAAAAGCGATGAAGCAGGGTATACATCCCTTTAAACGAACCCTTGTAGTAGCCGTATAGTTAACGGTGAGAGCGTAATCCCAAAAGGCGGTGTGACAGACAGCATAGCGTTGTTGATTGGACGCAGAACTTGGGCTAAGGTCGCCATCCCGCGGCATGTGAAACAGTTATTGAACAGCGCGGCCGGACTAGAGGGAAACGCAACGCGCATCGTGTCTCCCCTGTATTCCGGCCGCAATTTTCCTCGGGGGGAGCGTAAGCGGAAAAATTGGGGGACCCTTAAGCTTCGCCTTTAAGAGTCGAACGCGATAGCAAAATCCGGCCCCTAGTGCGCACTTCAACCACTAAGTGCATACTTATTAATGTGTATTGTTGCACACACACGCACACACACACACGCGCGCGCGTGCGCGCGAATGGTACAAATTTTTGATCTAAAGCAAGAGTCGCATAGCCTCCAAGATATACGCCGCGTGCTCGCCATCTCGGAGGCCATGAAGAGTCTCACAATGCCTCATAGATGGCAGCACATTATCTAGAGTTTGCTGTTTGCTTGATCAACAACTCCGCAAGCAGGCGTTGGCTTGATATGCTTTCCGCTAGATGGACATAGTTGTCCATTTTTGTTTGAAAGTTCTTGTGTGTTTTAGCGGCGATGGCTGCACTATCCCGGCCTTTTTCGACGTAGTTTGATGGCCTCCCAAATGCGCCTACAAATCGCCGAATGGGCTCGTTTTCGTCGTGACACCTGCCGAACAAAATGCGTTAGGAGACTCCTTCCACTACATGGCATTTATGTAGTGTTTTTTTTTTCGACGCAGCTACAAGTAATATCGTGGCTTTGTACCGTATTGATCTAACGGGTACAATGTCTGTCCAGTAGGACGGACAACATTTGATGTTATTTATTCTGTGTTTGTGATGTGGTTTATGTCTGGAAGCAGGCAATAAAGCAAAAAAAATAAAATATCGTGGCTTTGTGGTAAGACACCTGCTTGCCACGCGAACGGCCCGGGTTCGATCCTCAATGCGCCCCGAAGGTTTTATTCTTTATTTTAGTTGCTTCTTTCTCGATTTTTCGGTCACGGACGATTTTTCGCTCACAACCAACGGTGCCGACACCGACGGCGGAATTTCTGCCACACGAGCTCTCTAACGCTATCGCGTTAAAACGAGGTGTTACAGCCAGGCGAGGCAGGCGCGTGCCGCAGCGCTGTGTATGGTATGAATGGATGCTATGAGTGAGGCCTACGCTTAGGCTAAGGTCGCCACCTCGCTGCCCAGGTAGCACACATGGTCTTGAAAACGTTTTTTTTAGGGATAAATGGGATAAAACGGATTCTAAACCAATTTCGACGTTTTAAAAACGTCACAGAAAATCCGTATTACATTCGTTTTTGATAACGTCTAGAAAACGCATTTTTTAAGACCATTTTGGTCTGAAACGTATATTTCATGACGTTTGTTCGATTCAAAACCAATTTCGACGTTTTAAAAACGTCACAGAAAATCCGTATTATATCCGTTTTTGATAACGTCTTGAAAACGCATTTTTTAAGACCATTTTGGTCTGCAATGTATATTTCAAGACGTTTGTTCGATTCTAAACCAATTTCGACGTTTTAAAAACGTCACAGAAAATCCGTATTATATCCGTTTTTGATAACGTCTAGAAAACGTATTTTTTAAGACCATTTTGGTCTGCAATGTATATTTCATGACGTTTGTTCGATTCTAAACCAATTTCGACGTTTTAAAAACGTCACAGAAAATCCGTATTATATCCGTTTTTGATAACGTCTTGAAAACGCATTTTTTAAGACCATTTTGGTCTGCAATGTATATTTCAAGACGTTTGTTCGATTCTAAACCAATTTCGACGTTTTAAAAACGTCACAGAAAATCCGTATTATATCCGTTTTTGATAACGTCTAGAAAAGTCATTTTTTGAGACCGTTTTGGTATGGAACGTATATTTCAAGACGTTTGTTCGATCCTAAACCAATTTCGACGTTTTAAAAGGTCTTGTTCGTGGCGTCTAGAAGACGCACTTTATAAGACGTTTTGTCGCCCAGCAGCGGACTGCGCGCCACTTGGCCCATGCATGCATGGGCATGCATGAAACACCGCGAATTGAAATTTGAACTCGAGCCTGCGCACACCATCTCTCATTGCGATAAAGAAAGTAACGCGCAAAAGGATAAAGGCGTATGGTGTCTACATTGCATCATCTATAATGAAGACTTCAAAGATCGTTAACCAGTAAACTTTACGTAATTTACTGTAATTTACTCGCAGCGATAACCGTCTAACTTCCGCACGAAGGCCTTAGCGCTGACTGTATCCATCCGCGCGGCCGTTGCTTCTGCATTGTCAGTTAAACTCGCCGATTTCGCATGGGTGGTCGAGCTCACTGGTCATGTACTCTTTTGCTATATTTGGTGCTTGTGTCGTGGTTCGTGGAGGCTATAAACGCAGCTGTGACGAAACTATACTTCGCTGCGTGTTAAGCTTGTGGACCCGAATGGAAGTATGTCTGTGTGGAGTGACTGTTACGCTGACTGACGGTTAGAGTCCCGTAAGATTCTCTGCGGAAAACTTCACTCATCAGCAATTGCGCACGGGACGCTCTCGCAACCTCCTTTCTTCTATGCTCGAGGGACGGGCCTGGTTACTTTGATGTGATTGTAAACCACGGGCTTCTGTCATTTTTGAAGGTAAGTTCATTTTTACTGCGTTTGCGCTCAGTATTTGAGAACTATGGCAAATGAAAAAGCGTGTTCCATTGCGTCACGGGCTGCATATGCGACATGTTTCTGCAGTACGTTACTGCGGAATTTATTCAGCATACATGATAAAGCTGTCTAAACCTAAATGCACGTCATAGTTTCCGTTCATGCTCGAACGAACACGAGCGAAAACCATATTTATATTTGTTAACCTAATTTCAGTAAAATGACTGGCTTTTCTTGGCCGCCTGATGAGGTAGTTTCAGGATACACATTAGCTTAAGTTACGTGTGCCGCGTAAGAAGCAGTTTTAGAATAGGGTTCGCAAAGATAGCGTTCGTTGGGCGCATACGCTATTTCCGCCACTTAACGTGAGTACGCAAGAGGATGGCGTACGACGCATGCGGAGTAGCCAGTTTTACAATGGGATACGCAGATAGCGTTTGTTGCGTACGTAGCGTATAATGCATGCGCAATGGCGATGAACGAACGCAAAGCTTCGCGCACCCAATTTTAAAACTGTATTGTTTGTTGGAAGTTACGGCATGTGTCATCTGTCTTATTGTCACTGAAGTTTGTGGATGAGAGAATTTTTGCAGCGGCAGCGTACTGGTTCATGGTTTCTTCCACAGTACTAGCTGCATGTAACGAGAGGCTGGTCACGCTTTTCCGTTAGCTGCGAATTTCTCAGGGCATGAGTCAAAGACGCGTTTCACGGGGAGGAGTTCGGCAATTTTAGGGGCGAAGCTCCTTATGGCGTGGCCCGAGCGCCCCGTCGTAGGTAACCGCCTCTCGTTAGTTCTTGAACTGGCCGTAGAGGGCGGTACTTGTACTATATAACGAATGCATATACGCTGAAAAATGCAAGATGGTACGAAACTAGAGGGCGTTACTTGTAGTATGATAAAATAAAAGGTGAGTTTTATGAAAACAGGAATGACGTCACACGTACGGAACGAGAGAGACGATCGCGCGACGACGATCGCGTGTTCTTTGGCGGCGCCGTACGCCGTGGGGTGCTCTATAATACAATAAACGCGCCGTTCTGGCGCGCGCGCGTTCAGAGGGTCTGCGGAAGCTGGACAAGGCTGCTGAGCGGCGTGCGCGCAGGGCGGCGGCGGCTCGCACTCGAAGAAGGGACCCCAACGTGCGGGCGCGTGAGGCAGAAGCGCGCCGCGAAGCTGCGCGGCGGCGCCGAAAGATCCCGGTGTACGAGAACGAGAGGCCGAAGCGGCACGGCAGCGGCGCCAGGCCGCACGAGAAGATGGTCTCCAAGCCGTCCGGGAACGAGAAGCGACGAGAAAGCGTGCCTATCGACGGGCGAACGAGGAGGTGAGAGAGTTCGAGAGGCGGCTGCAAAACGTGCCAAGAAAGAACACGAAGGTGCCGACGGCCGGTTCAAGAGAGACTTTCTGGACGTTTCGTTCGGCCACAGTTGCGACGTGTGCGACCGGTTGTGGTTCTCGAACAATCTAACCAAGATCTCGTCCATTAAGAACGACACCGCTCGAATAACCGCCATCACCTCGTTGCTGCGTGCCTTTCCCGACCACGATGTTACTCACGAGTTACATTGGAGGTGTGGGGCGAGATATCTTTAATATCAAGAGCTTCGCCCCACTCTTCATCATTCACCCCATGGATATGCTGCCATTTTTCTCACTGCTGCCTTGACTATCTCGATGCGCTTTCGGACTTGTGATTTATGTTTCCCCTACTCTGTTAACCTCCTCCTTTCTCGGTAAAGCCTGCAGCTCCTAGCAGAACCAATATAAGAGGTTCTCTTGCGCGTTTTTTGTGCCTGGTTAAACATAGCAGGCTCGGTCTCTGTCGCCGTAGAGTGTTATCGAGTTTTCATCTTTTCACACTGTCCTATTTTAGGTATTATAGCACATAATGAAATGATATTTTCTCCTATTTATTGCAGGTGGTACTTGCCCTAGATGTTAAGATACGCGCCTGGTTAAATATAGCAGGCTCGCTCTCTCTCGCCGTACGGTGTTATGGAGTTTTCAACATTTCACACCGTCCTATAGGTATAATAACAAATAATGGAATGATCTTTTCTCCTATTTATTGCAGATGGTACTTGCCCTATATGTTTAGAAACAAAGGCTACAATAACTATATTATTACTTTCTTCTTTTTGATGGGCTGACTGACAGGTTTTAGTATGAAAAAAGATGGATGTCAAGAGAGTGACATTTTCCTATTTTCCTTGGAAACTTTCAAAAACAAAAGGTCACAGTTTGTAAAGCAGTTAAGTTTTTTGAGCGTCTTTGTCGGCATCTTCAAGAAACCGCACTAGGACTATTGTGCTAAAATATATATTTGACGTGGAACGCTGCCCCATGCTGCTAATGGCACAACAACTTTCGTGTGTATGCTATTTTAGTGTTCTTTGCAGACTTCCGGATGTGCCTAGTGATTTCCATCAAGTACTTGTCGTGAAGCCATGTGTTCAGACTGACTTGCCACACATTGTGATAGTTTGACACTGAGCAATGTGATGTACTAAGTGCAATACCCTGATCTGCCTCTGACAATCCTGAGTTTACAGCTGTGTGCTTATTGAGTAAAAAATCGATGACTATCGATCATCATTTGTGCCGCTGTATGCTATTTCAAACACATCGCCGGACTCTCCAGTGTGCCTTCAGGAGACTTGACGGTCGGCCTTCTCCTGAAGGAAAGATCTTGGGAGTCTCTCTTCATAGCGCATCAGCCCAGAAAACCACACGAGCCCTCCTGCAGTACTTCAAGGCACCAAATTGAGTGACCACCTGTGATACACTCATCTGTGTGTGTGTTGTGAAATGTGTCTCTTTCTCTATATTTTTACTCCCTCATTCTCCTCCCATGAGTAGGATAGCAAACTGGACGCTAGTTAACCTCCCTGCCTATCCTCTGTTCCTCCTCTCTCTCTCCTTCCTACAAGAAAAAAGTTCAGCGGAAGATGAAGCGTTGAGGAAACGTTTCATCGTGAATGCTTGTCTTCGTCAGGGCCCTGACGGCAGGGGCGTAGCCAAGGGGTGGGGTTGGGGGTTCAACCCCCCCCCCCCCAAAAAAAAAGTTTCAATTTTGTTCGCGTTTATATACACGCACACATAAAAACGCACGCACAAACATACATAAAGTATGGTCGAACCCCCCCCCCCCCCAAAAAAAAAAAAAAAAATTTCTGGCTACGCCCCTGCCTGACGGAAACTAGTCCCCTTGTCGAGTCGTTGGCTTCAGCGACGTTCCCTTTTCGACAATTTCTCTTCACTTCATCTTTGCGTTTGATTAAGTAAAGCTAACGAGTCGACGTTTACATATTGCAGAATGGCTGTGCCAGATCCTAAATTTTGTCATATTGCACTGTTAGTTGTTTGACAACAATTTTGCGAATGATGAATCGACAACAAAAAATGTTCTTGAAGCTTGGATACTATATAGCTGCATTTTAATTACCGCAATATTTTGCGTTCTTTTGCCGCTTCTGAATAATATTATATAGTCGCATGCTATTTCTCATTTCGTGGTTCTTACGTTTCTGTGCTGTACAGGAATCGTTGCTGTTTTACCGAATAAATTATGACTTATGACCACTTTTGTCTGTGAATCTACCGAGCTCTCACTCTGTAATAGTAATTACAGAATAAAGTAACTGTAATTACTATAACAGAGGGGGCTTCCTAAAAACGTGCACTATTATCATTGCATGCGCAAAAACAAAACAGCTAAAAGAAAAGTGATCCTGCATGACGTCTTAAAAACGTTTAGAAAACGTCTTTTCAAAGACGATGCAATGGTATATTTTTATTTTTAAAATGGGATTTTTTTCGACGTTTTTAAAACGTTTTCTAGATCGTCTTAAAAACGTTTAGAAAACGTCTTTTTAAAGACGATTCAAGGGGATATTTTTATCTGTTTTAAAAATGGGATTTTTTCGAAGTTTTTAAAACGTTTCTAAAACGTTTTCTAGAACGTCTTAAAAACGTTTTTTAGATCGTCTTAAAAACGTTTTCTTGATGGTCTTAAAAACGGATTCTAGCCGGACATTAGACGTTTTCCGAACATTAGACGTCCGTGACGTTTTCTAAACGTTTTTATCGTCTCGGATAAACGTTTATAAAACGTCAATTATCCGTTTTGTGCTACCTGGGTGTGTGTTAAGGCGTTGACGAAATTGCACTTCTGCTATTTGAAAGGCGCCGAATAGGACGGACGCATAGCAACGACGCGTTGCAGGAGCTAATCGCGGAAGCCATGGTCTTGATGCATTACTTCACTTTACCACTCCCAGAGGGCGACACCACCTCGCCGACCAAGAACACTATGAGAGGAAAGTGTGAGATGTAAAAAGGCGCGTTTGTAACGCCTCCAGAGCGTGTGACCGTGTCGCAGTGGCCCGGCGTGTGTTGTTGCGCACTGAGGGGCTGTGGGTTCGAGTACCGCTGACGGAACTACTTTTCTTTGCCATGCGATCGTGTGAATCTTTCTATTTCTTTTGTTCTTTCTCTCTTCATCGATTAATTTTTTTTGTCTCGCTCTTTCTGGCTTTATTTCTCTTTCCTCCCTTCCTTTCTCTGTCCCTCCCACACAGCTTATTGGTTCCTCTTTCTTTCTATCTCTTTCTCTCTCTCTTCTTTTTTTGTTTCTTTGTTTGTTTCTCTCTCTTTGTTCCGTTCTTTCTGCCTTGCTCTCTGTTTTTCTATCTCTTTTTCGCGTCTGTTTCTTTGTATCTCTTGCTCTCTTTTAACGCGGTAGCGTTAGAGAGCTCGTGTCGCAGAAATTCCGGTGTCGGCGTCGGCACCGTTGGTTGTGAGCAAAAAATCATCCGTGAGCGAAAAATCGAGAAAGTAGCAAATAAAATAAACGATAAAATCTTCGGTCCCAATGAGGATCGAACCCGGGCCGTTCGCGTGGCAAGCAGGTGTCTTACCACATAGCCACGATGTTACTTGCAGCTGCTTCGGACAAAAACACTACATAAATGTCATGTAGTGAAAGGAGTCTCGACGCATTTTGCTCGGCAGGTGTCACGACGAAAACGAGCCCATACGGCGATTTGTAGGCGCATTCGCGAGGCCATCAAACTACGTCGAAAAACGCCCGGATAGTGCAGCCATCGCCGCTAAATACACACACGAACTTTCAAACAGCTCTAAAAATGGACAACTATGTCCATCTAGAGGAAAACATATCAAGCCAACGCAGCAAACGCTAGATAATGTGCTGCCATCTGTGAGGCATTGTGAGAAATATGTCTCGACTTTTCATGGCATCCGAGAGGGCCGGCGCGCGGCGTATATCTTGGAGGCCATGCGACTCTTGCTTTAGATCGAAAGCCTGTAAAATTCGCGCGCGTGCGTGCGTGTGTGTGTAACAATACACATTAATAAGTATGCACTTACTGGTTGAAGTGCGCACTAGGGGCCGGATTTCGCTATCGCGTTCAACTCTTAAAGGCGAAGCTTAAGGGTCCCCCAATTTTTTTCTGTCTTTATCTTTCTATCTTTTTATATCTTTATTCCGTTTATTTATTTCCATTTTTCTCTTTCTTTGTGTGGCTTTCTCTTTCTCTCTCTCTATTTTCTCTTTCTCTTGCCTGCTATCTCTTTCTTTTAATCTTACTCTCTTTGTTTCACGTGATCCACTTCGCCCAAGAGAGATTTCGCTTAACGCTCACACCTGCTGTACTCGGTCGTGGGGCCTCCCCAATTCCTGTGTCGCATACCAACCTGAGTAGTTTTGCACGGCGGAGCACAAGTTACCGATAGCTGAAACACCTTAACTGTAAATAGAATGACACAAGTGCATGCCGGTTCATGATGATGATAGTTTTTTACGATGGAGCACAAGTTACCGACTGCTTAGTCAGCTTAGCTGTTAAAAGGGCTCTATTAAGTGATAAACCAATAGAGCCGGTAGCGCATGCTACGCGTGATGTATTTTGTTTAATATTTTTTTCGTAATGTAACACTTTTCGTACCAAATGACAGCCCCCCATACTAAAGTGATGCCAATAGTGCAAAAAAAACTCAAAATGAAAGCTGCGCTCAATAAAGTCGTTTTAGTTTTCTTGAGATGCTTGCCTGCATTTTTCTGCTCGGCGCATGCGAGTGCTTAAAGTGCTGCTTTCCTATCCAGAGATATGCGCACTGTCACGTAAGTGCATCCACGAGCCGCCTGCCATTGCGTATGGTTCACGCGCCATAACCTCCGCTCCGCATCAGCCATTCATCTCAATTACAAATGACGGCCGCGTCCATATGCACTCGCGCTCACTACAACAACGACGCGCAGGAACAGCGGGCTGCAACGCTGAGCACCTTGGGCGGTAATATACGACCTACTATTAAAAAGAGGCCATCAGAGATGCGTGACAAAAAGTAAAATTCGGGATAGCACGTAGGCACTCGGCTAGCTGTCGACAAGCGCCGAAACGACGCTATAGATAAGAAACACAGTAGGATTTACTGCAGAAGGAGCGATTTGGAAAGCACAACGCGAAACGCAATAACGATGCATCTGCAATAAGACGTAAGGTGGCGTGAGGAAGGTTCGCGTTACTTCTTTCTCATTCTACGCGTGTATCGCAATACACGGAAGCAGTCGCGCTGGATCGTAAAACGCCATAGAGGCGAGGGTGACCTTGTAGAAAAGAAAGCTTTAAAAAAAAAAGACAGAAATAAAGTAAGAGAGAACGAAAGAAAGAATGAAAGAAAGAAAGGAAGAAAGAAGAAAAGAAAGAAAGAAAGAAAGAAAGAAAGAAAGAAAGAAAGAAAGAAAGAAAGAAAGAAAGAAAGAAAGAAAGAAAGAAAGAAAGAAAGAAAGAAAGAAAGAAAGAAAGAAAGAACGCCGACCCTTTGTTGGAGCTGACGCCGCGGAACATATGCGTGCGTACAGCTTCAGAGGAGGCGGATGACCTAGTTCACGTGCATGAATTGAGAGCACACCTTTTCGCCCGCTTTGTTGTACGTCCTTGAGAAAGGTATGCATGAGCTGTGCTTTGTACTAAATGTTCGAACCTATCAGAGTAAATATATTTGTTCCGGCAGTGTTTCTGGAGACAAGTTCCTTCAACGTTTGAGTTGGCCATAACAACTCAGACAACAGGACCAATATTGCTACACTATGACATCATAGATTCATTATTGCATGAATATTTGACGTCATAAAGTCTGGAGTGATCATTGTGTCGACTATGCTTAAACACGAAACTTCAGCGAAGGAGTTCCACCACAGGCTCTGGCCCCACCACATGCGGAAGCAAAGGCATCGCCTTTGAACTGTGTTATCAATTTTGTTCCGGATTTAAAAGCCTCACAAACCCTACAGTTCCTGGAAAGACACATAGTAAAAAACAGCGCGAAAACTACAAGGACGAGACAGATGAAACAAGACTAGAGCTGTCCTGTTTCAGCGCTAGTCCTGTTACATATGTCTCGTCCTTTTAGTTTTCGCGCTGTTTTTTACTAAGAAGTTGTACCGACAAGCTCAAGTTCGCACGCTTCCCTGGGAAGACTGTCTGAGAATACGCACCAAAGCCATCTTTTAACCATAACAGTTGTGAATTTATTTAAGCTTTCAATCGCTTTCTGACAACGCCATAATACAGGTGCCTTTACGTGCAAAAAATTGTGTTGTACAGACGAGAAATACGCATTTTCACTATGAACCCGAAAAAAACAAGTTCATTAAGAATCGGAGGAAGGTCACTTGAGCCTTGGTGGAGTAAGAGATTGCATTTGAGTGGAGTCGGTGCCTCGCTACTCATGCCCAATCAGCGCATCCTTGAAAACGCGGGAAACGAACCGGCCATGCATAGTTAGGATATACGTCGAGCTCTAGAAGCGATAGTAGCTAAGAATTAATGTTAAAGCTACACCTCGACGGGTTTGTGAAGTGACCGGTATTTTTGTAAAATCGAATACAGGGCTTTACGCCCTGCAACCGCAATATCGATGCGATGCCCGGCTTGATGTGGGGCACAAAGGTATTGCGATAGAAAAAAACATGGACACTCCAGGCGTATTTTTCCCGTCGATGTCGCCGTCATGTTCCGTATAAATTCTGAACAGATGGCATCGCCTCGCTCTTCGTATGCTATATACGCGAGTGAAAGCGCTCGAGTGATGTCGACGAACTCTACTCAAACATATATGAAATGATCCGGCCCTCTGCATCGCGCGCAAGGCACGTGGAGAGGCACCGGAGGGGGGCTGCGTGGCTCTGGCACTAAATCCCTACTCTGGCCAGCCCGGCCTGGTCTTCCGCGGCCGCGCACGCTTTATCATTACAGGGGTGAGCCGATGACTCATACCTATGTACGGGGTACGTTCTGATGGCAAAGGTTGCGTTGAAGCCATAGACAGCACGAAGGTCGCTTCTCTCGCTGCAGTGGCCGCGCTTCTTTACGCCTGCTTTTTGTGCGAGTTATGCAAGGCATACCAAAGGAGTGAGCTGCTAGCCGTACTGCATATAAGATTTACGTCTGTTGCTATTGCGTTAAATGCTGCACCATTGAGGCGAAACTGGCTGTTCTTATTTGTTATGTAGCCGCGGTTGTTTAGCGCGCATTGATACATGTATTTATGTACAGTGGCGTTTTTGCTTTTTCCGATATCCAAATACGTCCGCTGTTGCCAGAGAGACAATGTGCGTCCTGAAACTTAGGACCCCGATGCTCTTCCCGCTAATTTACCGAGGCGAGTAACGTAGTTGGTCATTCCTTGAACGACCAGCATATATTAATGAAGGGAACAGTGCTTAACTATAACATTCCCCTAAGTGTCGGGTTAGGTGTGTATTGTTTAGAATGGTGTATTATTCTGACATACAAATACGTTAACGCGTTCGAGAATTTACTACCCCAAGCAATACTACTCAACGTGTCCGATCTTGACCAATAGTTCTCCTTCACAGCTGACATTTACTTCTGTTGGACTTGAAGTTCAATCTGGCCGAACGCAGCCGTTAGTGCATGAGTTTCATACAAACGTTTTTGGTGCTGACATAAATAAGCATGATATAGATGAAGACCTCACTCTTCTTTTCGGATGCAACTCTTCAAGAAATATTTTTTCCTTCAGTATTTACATTTCTACGTATCAATTAAGCAACGGTTATAGGCTGTCACATGAGGTTTTCCCATATCTGTAGCAGTACTTCTGCTAGTCATTCTCAAGGATGTCAAATTTGTTGCCAAAATCATGTGCAGTAGGAAATGGGCCATCTTTTTCTGATCTCAAATTACGTTGATCACGCACTGACTGATCGCTACCGCTTTCTTTCCTGCTCAGTTTATTTTTTATGATTTTACTAAAGCATTAACTCTGGTGCCAATACCCGGGTATAGTAAAGCAAAACTACCTATCCGGCTGCATCACCGGTATATGCAGTGAACTGCGTAAATTAGTGCACTCACATTTGTTCTTTACGCGGGAAATATAATGAGGTGGTTTTCTAACCTTCTGTGTAACACCACGAAGGCAGAGGAAGGAAAAAGGCACCGTTAAGGCTAATGCCGGCTGATTTCTTGAGCCGCAGGGACAGCAACCAACACAAAGTACGAACGCTCTCAGTTTTCTTTAGATTTTCGTGAATAACGAAAACTTCCATCCAATAATAACCAGCTTCATCGTGGTCAAAGGGCCGTTTGTGCTGGGATAACAACTGTCATGAACTCTGCAGCACGAAGTTTGTGATTTCCATGATAGCGATGCGCGGGTGGTTTCAGGCGGAAGCTAAAATACGGCCTGTCGAGACGAGGAAGAAACAAGTTTCAACGCGTCGCCTCGCTGTTTTGTATTTGTCTGTACCCTAACCTTCTTTGTCTAGAGTAGAGCTGCAATCTCGGAAAGCACGGCGCCCCCAAACCAACCGCTCCAGCGCCTGCTTTACGCAGCCATATTATTAACCTAACACAGCTTGATGAGCATGCTCGGGCTCCGGACTGTGAGATAAATTATAACTCTGCACCTGGCACATTTTCGCTAGAGTGATGACGTTAATTCCCAGTCTAACATAAACGGCAATGTGACGTAGGAGTGCCTCCACGTGAAAACGAAAGACGATAAGCAAAGTAGTTTATCTTTATGCTTGGAAACGTGCGCAGTGTGAGGCTGGTGAATTGGTAGGGACAGCACTGGCGTTCTAGGGTAAACGAAATTTCATTTTCCGTGCACTGCTAGGCCTGAGTCAGCTTTTTTTATATACACTTTTTCTACAAGCGATGGAACAGCAAAATCCATCTGGCGGATGTCATTGATGGCTTGTTTAAACACCTTCACGTTGCAACATTGTCGAACATTATTGTGATGCACGGAACAATGTAAAACGCCGTTAGGAATTATTTATACAAGCTGTGCAATTTTTGAGGAAGGCACACAATATACAGGGCGCAATCTTTCGCCGAGGTGTGCGCAATCTTTCGAGCAGTGCGCAAGAGAACCGCCATTTCAACATTTTCTTTCTCTGTGACGCATCACACTCAGGGGCAGCCACTGCGACTCTTCCTCTTGCAAACTGGTGAAATAATTTTTTCTCGCTTGAAAGAAACAGATAAGCATCACAATTGCACCGTAAGAATAAGCTGTCTACTTGTGCATTTGAGAATGTTTGCCAATTTACTAGACCATGTTCTGCTTCGGCGCGCTTTAATTTAAACTGCGTGCCCTCCTTGTCACCTACAGTTCCAGACTTACGTTAGCTAGAGGCCGCGTTTCGTGCGTGTCGGACGACGCTAGTTTTGGTATAGCCCTCAGAATTAGATTATGAATATCTCGAAATACTTGCAACATTCGTGATTTCTAAAATGTGAGCATGCCATAAATTGACATGCACTACAACTTTGTGATATAAACGATTGTCATCAAGTGGTTATTAAGAATACATTATTGAGTTCTTGAATAGTATTCACGTCACTGTCCTTTTAGTTGCGGTAAAGTGTTTCCGCCTCGACATAGCTCGTGTGCGACGGCAGGAGCTTGACTGTGATAGAATTTTCATTAAAAACCTGAATTGTCTCAAAAAACAACCTGCGTAGCATCGTTGTGATTAAAATGTGGAGCGTGAAATTTGGGGCCCCATTCATTCCAGCCGTGTACTACATTTGGGAAGACTTAAGCTTAAATAGGGGAGGTTAATATTTTGGGAGAGGGGGAATGTGCAATACTTCTTGCTTCTGCTCTAATGGACCATTTAAGAGGGGACGTGTGGATTAGCTCATTACTGCCCATCCCCGCTACAAGCAAACCGTTGGGTGCCACAGTGTACTCAGCGTGCCTGGTAAGCGCACGTCATGCACATAACTACTCACTCTGCACAAATACATATCCCTTGGCTGAAAGCCAAACGACGGTGCAAATGCAGCTCCACGCTGATTGCTTCGGGTAACATTGATTCCCACAGTGCGTAGGATACGACGGAATTTTACTATAAAGCAGCGTATAGGATAAGAGGTGTACCTCGATGTTCCTGCAGAAAAATAAGCACGGCAACTGTGAAAGCAGCATTCACGACATGTCACCGCGTAGAACTAAAGTTGTTTCTCACAAATGATCATCTCGACTCCGTGAACGCTTGCGACCGATTTCCCGACTCTGTCGGAAGAGGTTTTGCCCATGTGGATTACCCAAACGAAGCATCACATTATTTCGGCCCTTGGCTGCTTCCGCTATTTTAACACGGAGGAAGCCCAGCAAACGACCTGGTCACGCTTGGCGTGGTCATCAGTGAAGCTCTATCCGCTCTAATGAGGCCTCTTGGCAAGATAATCCTGTGAATACTGCGCCAAGTCCCGGATGCATCGCTGCTTGCTTTGTCTCTTCGCTGCACCATGACAAAATATTCTATTACGTTTCGGTCCGGCATTCTTATTGCGCTTGTGAGCGTCTGAGTACGCCATGAAATAGTGAACGCTAAACGAGATTGCCGTGTGGCTACTGTATGTACACGTTCTCAGATTAGGTGTATGCCAAGTGATGCGCCAACGATATCCTATTTGACTTCCCGTCAGGCGGCTCATCACTGTAATAATTGGCTCCTAAGCTCTCAGGACGCTGAACGGTGTACATCGCAGTGTAATGTACGCGTGATTTGCCTGTTCAATCAGAGTCTGCGCATTTTATTGGCATTTTATTGGCCTAAAAATATGCCGCGATACTGGTAATTAACTTCCATACACAACGTTTACAGCATTAATACAGTCGTTATCGAATGCCTCCGCTTAGAACAAGCAAAGAACCGTCGCAATTTCGTAATTTCTTCTAGGAACCGCTATGACGTAATCACGTGATCAGCTATCCGTTCAGCCTACTCAATGTGAAAACCCCGCCCGCATCGTTCTTCGTGATGTCCCTTCTGAACCTGACCCTTCTCAACAGGCACGTATGCAAAGGAGGGCAGCCCTCCCCCCACCTCCGAAATTCTTCCAGCCTTCTATATACCCGGGGAAATTTTTTCTTCTTTGTGCCGTTTAAAAACTTTCTTTCGAAGAATTAGGCCTTGGCCCAACTCCCCCTCCCCCCCCCCCCCCCCCCCCCCCTCCCCCCCCCAAAAAAAAAAATCCTGGCTACGTGCCTGTTTCTCAAGTAACCACCTCCCGGATTCTCGTCGTCATCCGTCAAAAACTTGATCACTGCGGTGTTCACGCATTTTGCTTTGTGTACCCTGCTGAGTAGTATCATGCCAACTCAGACACATCCCGCCCCGTCCGCTATTCTTCATGACCTCACAAATAGACAGACTGGCACACTGCCTACGACAAGACGATTAAGTTTCATGTGCCGACGTATTAGTCTCAGCGCTCGCCAATGCCGCACTCATTGGTCCTCACGCACTCGGAATCCTTTTGGAGATTGCACCCGTCTCGGCAGCATTATCATTCATTCCTATGCACCACTGCTGTGCCTCAATCTAAACTACAATACGTGTGCCTCCTTCCGCACAAAATTACGGGACGGAGGGCCATCACGAAAAGAAAGTGCTGAGCGCGGGAAACTCATTTCACGAGAAAAATCACTGTACTCAGAGAAAAACCTTCCTGGGAGAAGCCACTGGATGCAATTTACTCGAAAGGAGTTGCACGATGCTCTTGTAGCAGTCCGTTTGCTTATTACGCTTGCTCTGCCTAGTGCAGCGCTATTGCGCTTACATCTGGGTACCCCATCGAATTAATTTGGGGAATTCAGGATCCACAAACGTGAGTTCGCCAGGCTGTTACCAAGCAATACAAGCTGAAACACGACACATAAGTACAAGAGGGGCACATGAGAGAGAGAGAGAGCGAAGTCTGTATATGTATGGAAGAATGTGAAACACAAAACAATGTCATCAATTATACGTAAATTAGTTGTCTTTAATACAATTATCATCGGAAAATATTGCTCTTTACACAAATGGTATATGCGCACAAAGCAACCGCAATATTTGCTGGAGCAGCGACAACCACTATCATGCTTCGCACATTTTGTATGATTCCCGAGTGAGGGGACTGCCGAGTGCATAACCCTAAAGTCCCTGGATATTCTTGGGAAAGTGAAGTGGGGAGCCTTCCACCTCCCCACTTCACGGGCCGTCGCCTGGGAAACGCGCGCGTTATCTGCGTGACATAGCATTCTTGATAGGAAAGTGGCGCGAGCCGGGTTATAGGGCCGGCGCCCGCACGGTGGTCGTTTGGGAGAGGAGATGGATACGGTTTGGACACTTGGGAGAGGAGGGTTGGACACTTGAGAGAGGATATGGAGGAGAGTGTCGCTACTTTCTATATATCAAGGGACTTTACATAACCCAGGTTACGCAAGACCGGGTGGTTCTCCCTCAGAAAGTCCAACGTGGGCATAAGCCTGAGGCGAGACCCAGCAGTTCTTGCCGAACCCGAGCAGATGTGCTAGCGCAGCCATGACGCTGAATTTATTTCCGGATGCAATTCCTTATGGCTGTAAATAGCTTCGCTGGCTAACGATGTCAGCAAGGATGCGTTTCAGGATAAATTGTTTTAGGAACGAGACTTTGAAATGCAGTTTGAAAATTTGACTGTACAGCAACAAAAAAAAAAAAAGCTATGGTCATAAAATTTGCGAGGAATATTAAAGAGTGACACAGTTTGTTTTAGACCTCAAAAGTCGCTTTCAATTTTATTTACAGTTTTTATTTTTGTTTTAGTTTTTTAGTTTTTTGAAGTAAGTAATCTCAAGTCAAGACTTTTCAGTAGATCCTAACAGATAGGTAATATTCAGTAGAGTATTGCGATTGCGTACAAAGGGAGCAACCAACGCTTTACAGAAGTGGAACTAAACTTGTGCGCGCACAGCAAGAATTAGGTTTTTAGGTCCTCTTACTGCCACTTGAGAGTGAGTTTTTATGCTAAGGAAGTACCAATAAGCCAACGCTGCTCATTCTATTTAAAGGTCTGTATATATCACTAATTAACACATGGAAAAATGTTCCTTTGCTTACGTTTTATATTTTTGAGAAAAAGTACAGAAAACTAAGAAATGTTGTTTTGAGAAAAACGCAGAGGCCACATAAAGGTACACAGACATTTTCTGTCAACGTATCGAAAAAAAAGGACAAAATGATGGCTGATACCTGCGTCATAGGAATCGGTATAGCACAAAAGGGAAACGTGTCGTCACAGAAGTAGTTCACTGTTTATAGTACATTGGTATATGAGAGCTCGTACAATGTCTACTGTTGTTTGGCAAATATAGCACCGCTTGATGTGGACGCATCTCACTCACGTTGACGCCTAGTGGCACATCTCCGTAACGACGGCTAACGCCCATGGTCATGATTAACCCTTGCGGTAGCTGAAGTTCTTAACATATACGTGGACACCGCATATCGTGAATCTAGCGCAAAGGTGCCATCAGCAAGCATATAATAAACAGTGATACTCGATATGCATTCCTTCAAAACGTCGTGAAACGCGAAGAGATACGCTACGTGTCTCGTGTCTTACTTCTCAAAGGGCGAGCGGAAAATGCGGTGCGACAGCCACACTCTAAAAAAAAAGGGAGCGAGAATGGAGCAACGGGCTCCGTTCCTCCTTCGGAGCAGCGACTTTCTCCTTTGCGGACGATTTACTCGTCGCGCCCTCTTGCAGCAAGCGCCAAGGGAGAAACGTTTCTCCTCTACCACGTAACTAGCGCGCACGCGCATGCGCACGCCGAGTTACATCGTGATTCCGTGCTGCGGAGAGCGGCCGCCCTTTCACGCTCACTTGGCAGCCTCAGACCAGACTATCCAGTGCTACCGATCTCGGCCAGTCACGTGCAATTACTTGTACCGAGGATTGATGCGAGCAGGAGCTTACTCCCGCTGCATTATCAAAGCGCATCAATGCCTGCGGAGCCATCGCGGAAGAGAGAGAGAGGGGTTTATTTATAGAAAGGCAGAGAGGTCGGCCTGAGCGATATTATGCTCTAGCCTGCTACTCTACACCGGGGGTGGGGAAAGGGGAGAAAAAAGAATGATGGATGACGATGGTAAGTAAGAGAGGTCAGTATGTACAGTCCCGTCTAGGTGGTGCAGTGCTATAGCCGCGCATTCAGTCCAGTGGGTTGTAGAAAAGCTGCAACCGCTCTTATGACCACAGTTGTGCTGTTGGCGTCAGGCCATGGGCCCAACACAACCTCATCAGTTAATGGCCTATTATGCACTCCTTCAGTCGAGGAAATCAGTTAATGTCGTTCGCGTGCGTATGCTGGGCAGGTACAAAGTATGCGCTCAAGTGTTTCTGACACTTGACAGTGATCACAGTTGGGACCGGTGTCACTGCAGCCGATGATATGTGCATAACGTCTTGTGAAGGCCACACCAAGACGAATTCGGTGAATCATACTTGTGGAAAATTCCTTCGTGGTCAATAGTCACTTTCGTGCCTGGGTTTAGTAACAACAGGCGCACACCCGGACCAGCACTAACATATTTCACTCTACAGCACATGGAAAACAGCTACAAGGTTCACCGTCATATTTACACTGACGGCTCTGTCACGCCTACGTCATCTGCCATTGGGGTATGGATTCCGTCTGCCAATGTCACCATTTCTGCCACTCTCAGTCACCACACTTCATCTACAGCCACCGAACTGGCCGCACTACGGGCTGCTTTTAATTTCATCGTAAACCAGACAGCCGAGTCTTCTGTCATCTTCACAGACTCAAGATCGGCGCTGCAGTCTCTGAAGTCCCCAAGCACGCAGGAACAGCTCGTAATAGACATCAAACGCCTATGCAATAAAGCCTGCGAATTGAATCACCGCATTTTTCTACAGTGGATACCTGCCCACTGCGGAATACAAGGCAACGTCCAGGCTGATGACGCTGCCAAAGCTGGACATGACGCCTCGAGAGAAATGGTTGAAATACCTTTCTCAAGAAAACACGCGGCGACACTTGTATCGGCACATGCTTGGCGATTCCAGCGATCCCTCTGGACAGATGCCAGTCACCAGTATCGGCCTCTTTACAAAATTGATCAATCGTGTGCCTTCGATATGCCGCGAGACCTCGATAGACAAGAGGAAACATGCTTGCACCGCATCAGACTAAACGTCGCCTACACTCATTACTTCAAGAACAAAATCGAGTTGTCGGACTCACCCTTGTGCGTTCAATGTAACGTCCTAGAAGACCTGAAACACGTTCTCTGCGAATGCAGGCGATACGCAACAGAAAGAAGATCTCTGAAGGCGGCTTTGCACCTTCAACAGGACTCGTGTTTAGAACTGCGGCACATTCTGGGCCCATGGCAAAACAGCACCTGTGCGTTACGTGCAACGAAAGCGCTGCTGACTTTCTCGCGGGCCACAAGCCTGACCGAAACTTTGTAAACAGTGTAGTAGATGTATGTATGTGTGGTTATCAGTGTATATATCATAATCATCACCCTGGAGCACCTGGAGTAGCATGCCAGGCGAATAGCCAGGCAAACATCTCCAGCTTTTCATTAAAACGTTTCTCTCTCTCTCACACGAATGACGTTCATTGTTTTTCATCTATGTGTTGAGTAACGTGTGTGGCATTTTTTTCTTCTTTTTTTTATAGGCTCGGCGTGTGCGCGATGCGCCGCATACTTCCGTGGGTCTCGTGTTGTTTGTATACGTTTACGCAGGATTTGCTTTGTCATAAATACAGTAAGTCCCGCTTCACAAAACAGTCTTGTTTTAATGAAAATCTTAGACTGGACACCAATAATTCATTTTTTTTTCGGCGTTAACATACTTGGCAAGAGCACGCGTTTTGACTTTTACACAGCACTTATAGCACTTATCAATACAACAAGCAATATAAAGAAGCATGAAAGTTATTTTTACAACACTTCGCGTGTCGTGCGAAGAAACAAGACAAGATGGCCTCGCACCGGACGGTGGTCTTTCGATAGCGATGTCAGTGGCTGTTGGCGTCGCGGCTGCTCGATTACTTGAGTAGAGAAACTGGCGCTACACCGCACGAATTATGGAAAAGAACGCTACCCACCCAACGTGTTCTGTAATATTTCAGTACGCTGTACCTACATGCTGCTCTGCTACTGTTACGTTACGGTATTCGCCTGGCGTGTGAAATTGCGGTCAATGTGTGACAACTGTGTAGTTGTCGTTGTGGCGGTGGTTAGTCTTGCGTTGGATTTGGAATACTCTTTCCACAAAGGTGAGTGAGAGTGTTAGTCATTACCTGCTGTGCACAGCTGTCATTAGAAGCGCATTTTGCGTTGAGTTTCGCACGCCAAAGCAAAATCCTGAGAACGAGAGATACATACTGCACGCGTGCATAAGTCCGTCCTAATTCTCAGTGATGGCATGCGTATTCCAAAACGCATGTGATTGAGAATCTTGACCTAATTGACAGAAGTCATTTATCTATTTTTCAGATATGTGCCATTATAATGCAGGTTAACGTTAAAATACGGCCACGGCGGCCACATTTCAATGGGAGCGAAAGGCAAAGAACACTCATGTGCTATGTTCGGGTGCACGTTAAAGAACCCCAGTTGATCGAAATTAATCCGTGGTTCTACACTACGGCGTGCCTCATAATCATACGGTGGTTTCGACACGTCAAACTCCAGCAATTTTATGTTATCGTACTTTCACGCATGCACTGTCTAGTGGTATCACGTTTGCTAAAATGTTGTAAAAATTCACTTTCATGCTTCTTTATATTGCTTGTTGTATTGATAAGTGCTATAAGTGCTGCGTAAAACTAAAAACGCGTGCTCTTGCCAAGTACGTTAACGCCGAAAAAAAATGAATTATTGGTGTCCAGTCTAAGATGTTCATTGAAACAAGACTGTTTTGTGAAGCGGGACTTACTGTATTTATGACAAAGCAAATCCTGCGTAAACGTATACAAATACCACGAGACCCACGGAAGTATGCGGCGCATCGCGCACACGCCGAGCCTATAAAAAAAAGAAGAAAAAAACGCCACACACGTTACTGAACACATAGAAGAAAAACAATGAACGTCACTTGTGTGAGAGAGAGAGAAACGTTTTAATGAAAAGCTGGAGATGTTTGCCTGGCTATTCGCCTGACATGCTACTCCAGGTGCTCCAGGGTGATGATTATGATATATACACTGATAACCACACATACATACATATACTACACTGCTTAAAAAGTTTCGGTCAGGCTTGTGGCCCGCGAGAAAGTCAGCAGCGCTTTCGTTGCACGTAACGCACAGGTGCTGTTTTGCCATGGGCCCAGAATGTGCCGCAGTTCTAAACACGAGTCCTGTTGAAGGTGCAAAGCCGCCTTCAGAGATCTTCTTTCTGTTGCGTATCGCCTGCATTCGCAGAGAACGTGTTTTAGGTCTTCTAGGACGTTACATTGAACGCACAAGGGTGAGTCCGACAACTCGATTTTGTTCTTGAAGTAATGAGTGTAGGCGACGTTTAGTCTGATGCGGTGTAAGCGTGTTTCCTCTTGTCTATCGAGGTCTCGCGGCATATCGAAGGCACACGTTGGATTAATTTTGTAAAGAGACCCATACTGGTGACTAGCATCTGTCCAGAGGGATCGCTGGAATCGCCAAGCATGTGCCGATACAAGTGTCGCCGCGTGTTTTCTTGAGAAAGGTATTTCAACCATTTCTCTCGAGGCGTCATGTCCAGCTTTGGCAGCGTCATCAGCCTGGACGTAGTGCTACGCCGCTGAGCAGGTGGATGAAGGTCCTATTCCTGGCGTGAAGGAGCGAAGCAGTTAATAATAATAACTGTTGCGGTTTAAGGTCCCAAAACCACGATATGATTATGAGAGACACCGTAGTGGCAGTATCCGGAAATTTCGACCACCTGGGGTTCTTGAATGCGCACCTAAATCTAGGTACACGGGAACGAAACAGTTAGGAGGGAGCATTGCGCCATACGAAAGAACGAAAAGAAAGAAAGAAAGAAAGAAAGGAAGAGAGGAAGAAAGAGAAAGAAAGGAAGAAAGGAAGAAATAAAGAAAGAAAGAAAGAAAGAAAGAAAGAAAGAAAGAAAGAAAGAAAGAAGGAAAGAAAGAAATGAAGAAAGAAAGAAGCAAAGAAAGGAAGAAATGAACAAATAAATAAATAAATAAATAAAGAAGGAGAGAAAGGAAGAAAGGAAGAAGGAAAGAAAGAGAGAAAAAGAAAGTAAAACAGAACATGTATAAGTATTATTATAACAAAAAAAAGTTTTGAAATTATTTTCATTATTATTGTGCTTCTTCTTATTATTTTTATTCTAATTCCTATTCGGAACAATGATTAAAGTGTCTGGTCTGTATGTTTAAAAAACTATTATTGCACTCATTCATTGATGCGTACGTGTTTTTTTTGTTTTTTCTTGTATATTCATTGCTATTATTTATTTATTTATTCTTTTTATTGGCATCAGCATTGAATACTCAAAATATTTAAAAAAAAATTTTGTAAGACAACTTCTTGGCCAATCCCCCTGAGTGGGTATGAGCCATGCAGTAGAGGACACTACTACTACTACTACATGTCAGACACGCAGACACAAAGCTTCTCTTGACTCCATTTGTTCTTGTATGACAAAGTCTGCTGATTTCTTTGCTACAGTTCATTGAGAGAGTCTTGATTTGAAAAGAGACCTTAGATTCAAATTGGGTACCTTAAATTCTTGTCTATAGAACAGCTAGTAAATTACCTTTTCTCAAGTGAGTGCTACTTCACACAAAAATTCCAACTCGCACTTACTGTAATAGCCGCGTTACCGACATAGCGCCAGTACGCTACCTGATTGCCTAACAAACAGTGTAAATGCTATGCGGAGATGATTAGATGTTCCACGCCTCTCAAAAGAGAGTATTGGTACCGGAAATGATTAATATATTGAAAATATTAGGAAGAGAAAACCAAGACAGTTCTCCTATCTTCCTCTGTCGATGCATGGTATGCACAGTGGTTTACGATATTTCGTCATGATACGCATTTCCGAAGTGATTCGTATGAGTGATTATTCTTGTTCCTCGAGGAAGTCGAGTCCTGGTGCGGCCACGCGAAAGAAATTATGGTCACGTATTCTGAAATTCTTACGCATTACCGTAGGACGAGATTGAAGTACCCACCCCCTGACAAGTCGCTAAATAAGCGCTTGTCGACCACACGGCGATGATTACACACACGAACATTCACTACACCGACGCTGTACAGTCCCATATACGCGGACGTTTACACACCGCAATGCAAACCTTGTGGGGTGGCCCGTGCCAACCTCGACCACATTATGTGGGCCTGTCCCGCAGCGACACCTTTAAACACAGCAAGAACCATAATTTTAAGCTACCCACACCCAAGCAGTTGGAGGCTATGCTGCTCAGCGCGTGCCCGGATGACCAACCCTGGGCAGTCCGGCTGGCCGAAGACGCTGCCAAGACCCAAGGTCTGGCCGCCGCCTGAGGATGGGGGCCTCCGGTAGGGCTAGTCTCCCGGCCCCCGCCTCCCTCGACCCCAGCAAGGACAAAAATTAGTTTTCTCTCTCTTTCATTCTTTAGCATAATCCACTTCTACGTGGGATATAATGCTGCTTCATTTCTGTAATACTGCGCCAACATAGCGTCATTGTCACGAGACCATGGATGACAATAGAGTGTTTTCGAATAGGGGCCCCAAAAGTTTCGGGCCCCAACGCCCTTTTCGTGTGCACGCTTTGGGTCAAGCAGGAGCTAAGAGTTTTCGGAGAGGGTCTGCGGCGCTTTGGACACTCTCCCTATTCTACGTCACTCTAGTCTTGTCCAAGAGCTGTCGCTTCAGTGGGTGCCTTCACGTTAGCCTGACGCAAATCTTTTGGGTCAGGCTTTGGGACCCCCTCTAAATTCAAGAAATAGCATCTCCAACGCAAAACCCAAACGCTGTTTGGGTCAAGCGCATGCGCAGTGGCTTCGAGGCTATTTCTTTGGGACCCCAAAACGACTGGGGCTACTGGGGCCCCAATTCTAAAACTGCCTAATGCTACGTGCTTGTGTTTACACCTAAAGCATAAGCAGTCAACTGCATGTCGTATCATAGCTGTCCCATCCTTAAATGCGCAGTTTTTGAGAATCATCGTGAAGACTGCCAAGCTTAGATTGCATTTAATTACATAAGATTCCAATGATTACCAATCTTTCTTAATTTATAACCACATGTATTCCTTAGGAGAGGGATATCTTAAAGATTTAAGGCAAAGTACTGGATGATGAGCACTGCAGTTACGCCACCTCCGAAATAGCGGCCATTAAACAAGTGCAAGCGAAACCTATATCGGTTTCTCGCGATGAGAAATGACCATGGGTAATCTCGGTAAAAAGAAAAAAGAAATTATATTAACTGCGCCCCCTCACAGGGCAGCACTCTTTCCATGCGTCGATTTTTCCTGCCAGGCGAGAGTGCAATAATGTTTGCGGATGATGTAGTTGGTCTCCCGTTTGCCAACAAGTACTGAGCAGTGCACTATTGAATTATCGAGCATCCGACGCTTGCTAGTGGCATGCTTTATTTTTTTCCGCGAGAAATGTGCCCTGGAGGCATTACGTGACAACCAATGTCTTGTTTGTGTTCCGGCAAATACCAATATGCATACAACAGTCCAACAAAAAAGGGATGGCACCACCATCCGTTTGCTTTCTTTACCGGCCGTCATAGGGAGCCTTCATGTGTGCGCGCCCCCTCCGTTTTTGGCGCGCACACATGAAGGCTCCCTAGGCCGTCAGTGAACGCAGCGCACACTAGCGTCAAGCAGAGAAGACATACATGTGCGATCACTCTATGAAGCCTTAGGCAATATGTCTTCTCCGTGACCTCTCATCTTCAATGCTCTCAGACCTGTCCAACGACATGCAAACCTAATATATTTCAATGGTGGACGCAAAGGTTGTTCGCATGCGTATCGCGTATATCCCGACAGCTCCTGAAGAAAATGCGCAACACGCTGTATGGCGTGTAAACCCCCCAAAAAAGAATTGTGGCTGCAGACGCGTTACGAAATACGTGTATTAGATCCGGCGCCCAGTATTCGGGAGTGCATCCGCGAAATATGCTCAGCCTTTCGGGCGTTGCTGCGGTAATTTTTGTCTTCTTTGTCTCATTTACTCTCGCCATTGCTGAGTCCCTGCGCGATATTGCTTTATATATTGGCCAAAGGAGGCATGACGTTGCCGCGAAAGGAGTCCTTGGAGCCTGGAATAATAACTTTTGACGTTTACTGGACGTTTATTTTTTCTTTGGTAAACCATGAATCAATTACCCAACTATACTCCTTTTCGGAGTTCATCATTCGCTAGAGCAGAGTTAAGAACACAGGTCAATCAGTGTGTGCGATGAACGGCCATCAGTTGAGTGGCCAGTCCTGAACGCTGAAAACAAGAAGAAGCATAAAATAAAACTAGTTTAACACCAGCCAGAAGTATTATTAAATGCATCTTTAATGAGAGTTAAACAGAGCCACCGCGTGTTTTTACGCGTTCTTTTGGATTCTGTACGTGCAAACTTCAATTTCACGCTGTACATGGTTTACGGGATTGAACAACGTATACACGCCCTCTCTTTAGCAACCTATGATTAATTGCAACCTTTATTTTCATCGGAATTGCTGAGCTTTCTTTTTTCATATATCAATTGCTCACATCCTGTATGTCGTTGAGTACAGAGTGAAGAGAACGTTAAGTACTAACTGATGTTTTAACGGCTCAAGATGGTAACGTTTCGAACAGACCTTTCCATAGATAAAACACTCTGTGAGACAAATTTTATAGCGAGGCCTGTGACTAACGTAAGTGAGCAATGTCATACATGATCTACAAGCAGGCATGCGCTTCTAAAATGGAAAATGGGTCCCGCTTCCATTCGCGACACCTTGTGTCCAGTATTTTGCGCCGTTTTTCTCGAACACAACCATGTTCGCCATCTTTCCACCTTATTACGCGTAAAATCACTAAACTTGGGAAGTCTTACTTAGTAATATTGAACAATAAAAACTCAGATGTATTTTGCCCGGGCACTTTAGGATAATGAATACAATCGAACAAGTAATTGAGAGAGGTAATTTTACATATTCTTTATGAAAGGGCAATAAGCGGTCAGATATGAGTTTGACTTGAATATTAGGATTTATTGGGCTGATTATTACTGCAATTTATAGAAGGTACCGTAACCCCCCCTCCCTTTTCTTTCTCATATCCTGCACTCCTTCACTCATCGTCCTCGCTATGGCCAGGTTTACTTTAAACGCTGTCAATCACCACCTGAAGTAGCAGCGCTAAGTAGCGGTAAAGTTTGTAGAAAGAGACGCGAAAACGTTCGCCCTAAATTTATTAATATTTATCGCTCACGTTAAAATTGCCTATTTGAATGTTGTACAACTGAACTTATTCTGTACTGCCTGTTGAATAAGCCACCGTGGTGGTACAGTGGTTACAGTGCTCGGCTGCTGCCCCGAGAGAGGCGGGTTCCAATTGCGGTCGCATTTCGACGAGGCGATATGTCACAGGCCCGTTTACTTATATTTAGGTGCGCACTAAAGAACCATACCTGGTCGAAATTTGCTGAGCCCTCCACTACGGCGTGCCTCATATCATATCGTGGTTTTGACACGTAAAACCGCGGACATTATTATAAGTGTTTTGCATCAGAGCAGTTCCTTGAGTTCTTGGCAAGACGGCATGTTCCGGAGACCTTTTGTAGTGAACTAGGAGAGCATTGCAGAGCTTTAGCACAATGTAAGCGTCCCCACGCGACACGCTATTGTGTACGCTATCGTGTAACACTAGTTTACAATGAATGACAGCTTTTGCGTAACTTGCCTGCGCTGTTTTGAACTTACTTTTATACATACCGGGTCATTACCACGATACTGTTGATGCAGCTGACGAAAAATATGCCGAGGTGCACATGAACACATCAGCGCTTGTACTTGCATGATCTTCAGGTACGCATGAACTCAAAGTCTAAATTGTTAAAATTCGGCGCCTCACATCAACGCACGCCGGTGCTGTTTAATGCAGAAATCCTGGCGGTGCCCTCCAAATGACGACCGCACGCTTCGCAATTGTAGTCCCTTCCTACTGCCTTGGTCAAAAAGCTCATACGCTGTAAATGGTACTGGTGGACTTCGGTTAGGGTAACCTTGCTTCGGTAATAGTCTGCGGACAATCAAGTCAGCTTTGTTATAGACATCAGTTCTCGGTTTAGTACACTCACAAGTCGAACGAAAGTCTGTGTTAGAGCTGCGTTTTTGTTCAGATTGTAATCAACCTCTTCAGAAAAGTTTACTGCATACACTTATCGTGTTCAGCACGCTGAAACTAGCACAGGCACTGCGTTTAGGTTCGGCACACTGAGTACGATGAGTCGTTCCTGCGTAGAAGTAGGCTAATAATGAGCTGTACTTTATTAAGCTTTGCACTCAGCAAAAAATGTGTGATATGAAGCAAAATATGCATCCGTAAGCCCTTGTTTTTGAACCTTATACCTGGACCTTCTCAGCATCTGATACCCTTGTTACACAGACAGCCTAAACCTCGGTTAATGTAACCGCGGTTGCGCGTAACCGCGGTTCACTTATGTTACACGGTGTGCGAAACCGCGGTTATGCCGCTAACCGCGGTTGCACCAAACCGAGCTTGGCGACCGCGGTTTGGCAGCTAACCAAGAAAGTGGCGGCCTCCATTTATAACGTGTGCAGACCGGCGAACGTTCGTGAAAACGAAGGAATTGGACTGCACGAACGACGGAAAGCCTGATTAAGCTTTGGGAAAACAATTTGCGTCATCTACGGAGCACCTCAAGGAATGCGAAAGCCGAGTTGAACGCCGGACTGCCGCCAGACGCGGAGCCATTCACGCCAAAGCAAGTCCGCATTAACCGAGGACGCTTGCGCGCCGTGTAACATCGGCGAACCTTGGTTGGCGCTAACCGTGGTTCAACGCGGTTAACCGTGGTTGGTCGTAACTGCGGTTAACTTGCCTGTGTAACAAGGGTATGAGACGTTCATGTTCTAGCGAAAACTTAAATAAAAGGGCGCTTCGTGCGGTATTCTTGAGGACGGTATACAGAAGCGAAGCTAAGGTATGTCGAGTAAACATGGGCTCAACACGTTTATTTTTTAACACGAAAGTGTTTTATGCCGGGGTCCACCAAGACTTCAGTGACGTATTTTCGTCACGGAAATGACGTCGAAAAAATGTACACGATTAGATGGCTAAGAAAAAAACTTCCACCAACGGGCATCGAACCCACGACCGCTCGGTCCGCAACAACAGATGCCGGGCGCGCTATCCACTGCGCCACGGTCACAGACTGTAGAGGTTTTACAAACGCGTCTTTTATATCTACCACTCTCCCGGTCGGCGGGGTGGTGTTGCCCTCTGGGAGCGGCAAATAAAGTAATTCGTCATTACTGTGGCTACCGCGATTAGCCCCTGCAACGCGTTACACGTTCGTCCCATTCAGCGCGTTTTCAATAGAAGTGCAATTTTGTCAATGCCTTAACACATCGCGAGGTGGCGACCTTAACGCAAGCGTCGTAAAAGCCTCGGCCTCACTCATAGCATCACGCTAATCAAGCCAAAAATAGCTCTGCGACGCGCGCCTGCCTCACCTGGCTGTAACACCGTGTTCCCCGCCTACGCGTTCGCCCCGAGAAAAATTGCGGTCGGGCTACCGGGGCGGCACGACGCGCTTTGCGTTTCCCTCTAGTGCGTCCATGGTGTTCAATCACATTTTAACATGCCGCAGGATGGCGACCAAGTTCTGCGTCCAATATGCGACGCACTTCTGGCTATCACAACTCGTTCTCTGATTACGCTTTTACCGTTAACTACTACAGCTACCACAAGGGTTTGTTTAATCATTGAACATAGACGTTAGTCGTCGGCTTGGAGATGTACCACCTAGCATCAAAGTGGGTGCATCCGCGTTAAACGGTGCTATAGCTGCCATACATCAATATACATTGTTCAAGCTCTCTTATATCAATGTACAGTAAACATTCAGTTACTTCTATAAGGGAACGTTTTACTTTCGTGTTATTCCGATTCCTATGACGGAGGGATCAACCATGTTTTTTATTTGCAGATGCACTGATATACTCGCATGCGTAGGCGAGCACTCGTGCTACATTGAAGTGGCTTACGATCCCACCATAGATGAGCTAAAAAATGAAATCAGGTAGTTTCGTATTCCAAGTTGGCGCTATGGCTAGACGCACTCGGGAGTTGGGGAATACTAAATTTCTTCGGGCACCTGGGGCCCCTTTTTAATGCATATATATCCAAACGCACGAAGTTTTTTTTTTTTTAATATTGCCCGCACGGAAACGAGCCCGTGAAGGGCACAAATTGAATTCCCAGCCTCTTGCCCAGGTGCGCGACGCGATACGCGCTACACAAACGCTGTGGCGCCGCTGTAGCTGCAGCGAGGAGCCTTTGCTCTGAGCGATATTTTTTTTCCTATAGCCGCGAACATTATAGCATATTTATAGATAAAAGTAATCAGAATGTTCGAATAATTATTCTGTCTAGCGAACGAAGGGTAATCAGTCGAAGCACTCGTTTTTATTAGACGCAACGATGGGATGCCAACAAATAATGAATCGAAGGACCGAAAACATAGGGGCACTTTTTATCTTTAGCAGAATGATTTTAAATGTTAGATAACGGAAAATGAAGATGTTTCAAAAAACAACGTGCCCCATGTACGGACTCAAGTTATAACCTTGAAGGGACATCATCATCACGTGATATTGGGACGTCATCACGCGATGATTATCTCTTCCATCACTCGTGTGGACGCCGCCGACGCCGACAACGGTCAATTTTCGCGTTTGATGAGGCATCCCAGGCCTTAAGTAACATTCACATTTGATCTTATGTAGCTCATTTTGGAGCTTAAAGGATGAAAGGCTGGGATTGTTGGTGGTGGTAAAGGGTTAAACTTGCGACGCTCCAAAGAGAACATGCACGAAGAAAGGGAACACTGTCTTCGCTATCCTTCTTACGTGTGCTTCTTAGTGCGCTGGAAATGTCCCAGTCAATGGAGTTTGGTACTTCAGATTTGGTTTCTGCCTTTTCGCGCAAATCATTCCATCTAGAACATGTAATGTAGAGCTAGTCGGTTGTGATTCATCTTCAAATAACATTTTTGCGCAATGAACATTCACTTGGGAAGTAGACGCTGTGATCATCTGCTCCCCTGGTTATATCTGTTTTTCCCTGGGCTGGAAATGAAACCTGAAAGAGCAATAATTGTGACATAATCATTTACATTCATTGTTTCTAGTATATCCTCGAAGGCTTCCTAAAAAAAGTTTTTTGTGCAAACTTTCAAATTACCTAACCTATTGAATAACAAGTACATTCGTTCTTTTCCAGAAAAGACGCGGGGCTAGAAGACATTGCAAATGAGTGGTTTCGTTTGAATCTGCCACCACAACTACCAATTATGCCCCATCGAGCATTATTCTAATACGCTTCCTCAGAATTATTGCCTCTCGCCATGCAAGAAAAGCATTGCGCGGAGAACCATAACTATACACGTTCCACTCTTTCAAGGCGGGCAAGGTTACCAAGATAAAAGGTAGCTATTTCAATTGAGTTACGAAGGGAAACAGTGTTACAAGTAAGCCGCGCGCTGGTACTGAAGTACATTGGGCGCGTACTTGAAAAGAAAAGCGTACGCTAGTACTTTTTTCTGAACACAAATCCCACCACTCTGTCCTGTCTATCTCTTTCATTCTTTTGTACTTGCGCAGTAGCTTAAAGGCTGTCGTTGTCCTTGCAACAATGTAGACAACAACAAGAACCGATACAGCGCTGCGACAACTACAACCACTATGAACACATCAAGCGCAACATCCACGACGACTACGATTGCTCCACAATTTTCAGAACCAAAAGTAATGCGCATATATAGCGCGTGGACTAAAGTTCTCCTCTTAGGATGAATCTGCAGGAACTAAATTATTTATTTTAAGCAGGCGTGTTCTAAAGCCCACATGCATTCCGACACTAATGCGTAATAATAAAATAAACGAAGTATACACAGCCACAGTGACCTCATAAGAAAAAAAAAACAGGCGAATGCCAAAGTATAATTTCGATAGAAGTAATAAATGAGAAGCATTCCTTGCTAAATCAAAGACGCTTTGAGCGTTTGCATCTATCTAATTTGTCGTACGAGGAACTTGTCGTACGAGGAATGAGTGGACGGCGAACACAATTCGCAGCTATTGTGACATGAATAATTGTTATATGCACGTCATTAAACCCTTTCCCACTCACGCATGGCATGTAACCGCGTACCCCTGCCCGTGGCATGCGGGTATGCGCCAAACGTGATTGACAGTCCATACCAACCCAGGAACAGCGCTAAAAAACCTCACAGGCTCCTTATGTATTCACCTAAGGGGACTCGAAGGCGAACGCCATCATCTTTTTTCTCTTAGTCGATGAATTGATCTTGTCCTGTCACCCTCCGAAAGCTTTGTGCAACCAGCTTGGTTTAGTACTGCCTCCAGGATCGGAGGAACCTCACCTGATTTTGCATTGACTCCATCATCGACGCACCTTTGCCCAAGCTACGATGTCATGTGTTGACGGCATAATGCGACGTGACGTCGGGTGACGTCACGTGAAAGTTTGTGACGTCATGATGAAGTCATATGGTGAGCTCCACACGTGATGCTGCTCCCGATGCCGCAGGACGCCGACGCCGCTGACGTCGACGGTCAATTGGCTCGTTTGATGAACCATCTAAGGCTTTCGCCTTAGTAGACACCCGAAGTTTTATATGTCACACTACGGAAGTCAAACAAATTGAAGACATACCGCTTGTTAATAATAAAATCTGGAGCTTAACGTCCCAAAACCACGATGTGAATATGAGGGACGACGTAGTGGAGGGCTCCGGAAATTTTGACCACCTGGGTTTCTTTAACGTGCACCTAAATCTAAGTACACGGGCCTTAAACATTGTCGCCTCCATCGAAAATGCAGCCGCCGCGGTCGGGACTCGATCCCGTGACCTTCTGGTCAGCATTCGAGCGCCATATCCAGTAGATCACCGTGGTGGAGCACATACCGTTTGTTATAGTGCAATAATATTGGTGCATACAAACGCTCACAAAGCCACTGCAACGACTCTCAGACAGCAACCATGCGGAAATGTATTACATGAATGGTTACCGAACGTCATTTGTGACCCTGGGACTTGCACAATGTCAATAGTGGACGCAGCGTGGGCTATCGGCTGTATAATAATGCGATATACATTACGTATGTACTCATGCGACACAGCAGGCTATAGCCTAGGATTGCTTGAATAAAAGTGACGTATGTGCTGTAACGCGAGTTCCACAACTACGTCGGATTATAAACAACTTTTACAGCGAAAGCTGTTATGAGATCATTTCAGCGGCCGTTTTTGGCGCCGTAGTTGTCCGCCGACGCCGCCGGTGTCCGTAACCACTGTCGCTCAAAATAAGAAAAAAATTCCAGGATGGAACGAGGTTCGAACCTGGGCCCTCTGCGTGGGAATCCAGTATTCAACCTCTGAGCCATGCCGGTGCTTGAAAATGCTTTGCGAAAAGGTCCTATACAGGCTTCATTTCGGGAAGGAACCACATTAACATATGCAATATAGCGTGGTGGAAGAGTACTATAAGCACCAAGCATCGCACAACGCGAATTCTGTAACCAGGCGTCACACAATGCGAATTGCGCAACGAGTAGGTTGTTGAATGCTTCCAACCCATTACAAAGGGCTCCGCATAATTCTTCATCGCCATCAGGCACAGCATCAGCAAAGTGCGCATAATGCCTTACATGCGTTTAGCTGCCGCCACGGCTCTCCGTTGAATGACGAAAGATGGAATAGTGCCTGCTTCCCTACTTCTCAAATATTACAATGATTTATAGCGTAGTGGGTTCGTCGCAAGTGCACTTGTATTCGTTGCCAAGGAAGCCCATAAGCGCATGATACATTTCCTGGGGGTCTCAGTAAAGTTCTTCGCCCCCCCCCCCTCTCTTCCAGGTCAACGTATGTTATAAAGCATGGAGGGAGAGGGAAATACCGACTGGGAGTCACCCAATGCTAATTGCGTAACTGGTGGGCCGTTAAAAGCTTTCAACCCATTACAAAGGGCTGAGAAATAATTCTTCATCGTCATCAGTCGTCGCGTCAACAAAGTGCACATAATGCCTTAGAGAGGTGTAGCTGCCGCCCGGCTTCCCCGCAGAATGAAGAATAATGGCTTAATAGGTGCTTCCCAACTTCACAAAAATTGTGGTTTATGGCGTAGTGGGTACCTTGCTAGTGTACTTGTATTAGTAGTCTCAAGAGAGCTTCCAACGGGCTCTAGAAACTCCGCTCTTCCAGCTTTCGCTGTGACTGCGCTGCGGTTTCAGCGCAGGCCTGGCGTTTTTAGAAGCCAGTGTACTCGACGTATCTGGGAGTCTCCCGATAAGCACACAACAACGGAAGCTACACAGACGTTGATCCACCTCGTAAGATTTAGCTGAAAGCTAAAAAAAAATGCATGTATACATAGCTATTTGCTGACTGCTCCACATAAAATCAATTCCTATATTGAGTTGGATTTTCGGGCTATATGATTTTCTTTGAACTGCGTACATGAACAGTATTGTCCCCTGGTGCCAAGTAGGCGAAACCATGGGCACGAATTTGAAGCCACGGAATGAAACATTTATTATTTGGCTGTTTCTCTTTATACATGCTTGTATCACAATTATCTGACTTGCATAGCTGATCAGCTCAGATAAATAAATGTAACGAACCCGATACATTAATTTTTAAAATTTTTCCAGTCCAAGGCTTATGCACGTTTGCAACAAAATTGCAAACAAATGATACGTATTTCATGGACAGCGACACCACAGATAATAAAGTTAACCCTTAGACGCCCGTAGGGAACATATTTCCCACCACGTTTCAACGCCTCCATCTCCAAGACGCCTAATTTTTCCGCCCTGAGACGGTTGTTGCATCTGAAGTAATGCTTGGTAATCAACTGAAAAAACGTATAGTGCCTCCGGCGCAATCAGCTACGCGGCGCCTCCATTCCCGTTGGCGCCACCGACACTTTTCTCTCTGCGTGCGAGTTTACAGCGTTGGTACACGTTTCCCCTGCTCTTCTTCTACGAACTCAAGATATCCATTACCGTGATCTGACGTTGCAAGCCTAGCCCTTAATTACTTACACTATTTAGCTTGAGTTTTGAATATTGTTGCTCTTCTCAGTGGCAATTTTAAAAGCCATTCTCACTCCATGAAGTTCGCACTTTTACTCATTTTTATGCCTCCGCTTCTGGGAAATTCTAAAAGTCTTTTCCTTGTAGAGCGCGAAGCGATGTGCATTTGAGCTATAATATACAACCTTTTATATCATATCCCAGACATGTCCCGGCCTAGAAGCAAGTAAATTTTTTCTTATGCATTTATAATTACGCTGGCATAAAATGATAGTGCGACTGCAAGCGTCATTTGTTATTTTAATAACACTTAAACAAGCTTGAAAGGGTACAGAAGCGAAAACAAAGCCTCACGCACGTCTGATCTCTTTGACGCTGCGAGGAAGTTCTTTGCAATGCAAATGACTTGCATGGAAGAGTGCTTGTTTATATGCTTCGCTCATGAATGGTTAGCGCGCCTAAATGAGTCTATTTCGCAGACTAGTTTCGTAAAGCTGCCGAAGAGTTTAGGAAATCTCGAAACGAGCTTAATGACTTGAGAGCGCTCGAAAGCATTGCGTGCAGCTAACGCCTACTTAAGCCTTGGCATCCAGCGGATGGGAGTTAATTCTTATTTGGCATATTTTCGAGCAATCGCGGAAGCTTCCTGCATTAAAGTCGACTTCGGCGGTGCGCATGTATTGATCCTTAGATTATAAAGAATTGGTCATGCTTCTCTAACTTCCTCTATCCAGCGATTTTAATTTCTCGAGATATCTGAAGCGTTCAGCATTCATCAAGTGCACAGAAGAGTTAAGCCTTGTACGTGTTTCTATTTTTAATTTTACTGTGTCTTATAGGTGCCCAAATGAATATGTCAATGAAAAATAATGATAGAATGTTTAACACAGACAACGCGAGGACGTAGCATGGAATAGCAAAAAATAGAGCTATGGGTCTAATGGTAATCTATGCTCTGTGTCAAACGTAACCAACAAGGCCGCCAACGTGTTTTTGAATACATAATGCTGGCGCTTAAAGAACGTGGACTGCGGAGCCACTAATCTCTCAGATGTCGTTAGGTAGGCCGCTGATTTTCGCTTCTTTACATAAAAACGTACAGCTCTATTCTAGGCTTGGTTTTTTATGGGTAGTTCGCAGATAAGTGATTTGGCTCTGCAAATTGATAGCCTGCAGCGTGTTTATTTTAGCCTATCGAATTAATATACTTCATTGCCTGTAATATACCAACGCTGATACCGAGGCCAACGCTAGGGCAGTTCGTTGTGTGTGACCTGCAAAACCTTTGAACGACCTATACTAGAGTACCGCGTATTGATTGTGCAGTGTACGTCGCTACTAAACAAATAAGAAATGCTTAGACTAGGGTGTACAACACTCTACCATTGCTATTTCCGAGTGGTGGTCTTTCTCGAAGACATAAGAGGCAACAAGCCCAGCCAACGACAGGAACGTGGATCCAGTAGAACCGCGAATTCAGGACGTCTAGGGTAAGAGAGCGTGCAAGTGAGAACGTTTTAACAAGAGTATTTGTTGGCCTAGTTGTTATTTACTTAAGGACATATTTTAGCCGCGAAGTAGCACACACGACAAAGGGAGGAACACGATGCCAGGACGAGCGGCACTGCAATAAAAAGTTCATCATGTGGTACAGAATAAAAAACATCTTCCGAATCTAAAGAAAAGGCGTTACTGACCGACTGCTCATTATCTAAAAGAAAGTGCACTATGTCTTTCGATTTTCTTGTTAACAATAATATTATCTGGGGTTTAACGTCCCAAAACCACGATATGATTATGAAAGACGCCGTAGTGGGGGCCCCCGGAAATTTCGACCACTTGGGGTTCTTTAACGTGCACCTAAACCTAAGCAGCACACGGGCTTCAAACATCTTCGCCTCCATCGAAAATGCAGCTAACGCGGCCGGGATTCGATCCCGCAACCTTCGGGTCAGCAGTCGAGCGCCATGGCGGGGCCCGAATTACTAGTTGAGAAGGGGTCTTTAAGCTTAACGCACTATAGCACCTTCTGTTAGTGTTTACTAAGCAAAAGTTTCCATGTGTCCCGTTCGCTGACTGTACTTCTAAAGGGCACATCGATTTTGTGTGTCTTAGCACTGAAAAAAAAAACGTTTACCGCAATAGCTTTCATTTTATTAATATTTATTGCCAACTTGTCCAACTTGAGGTCTTTGCAAAGCCTCACGACCCCACCCTTTACCTTTGATTCAGCTTTCTTTATCTGAACAAAATTTTTGCTTATGGCATCAGCTGTCTTCACATTAAACAATCGTCTTCGAAGTACTACAAAACACCCCTCTCTGTCAGCTTCCAAAATGACTACGTTCTTTTCTCTGCACACCGCTACTGTTTTCCGCATCACCTGAGGTTTATCGCTTAGCCTGGTTCCCGACACACATTTATCTAGGCTGTCTACACTATCTAACAAACACATGTCACTCGTCACGTTTGTATACATAAGCTTTACAGCCCCGCATGTCACTGTTCTACTAGGGATGCGCTCCCGCTGTTCTGGTGCGAGGTCATGCCTAGTTAAATAAATACAGCGATACTTACTGGTCACTGTGTGCGCAATAATGGGAGCACCATTACGGATTCACAACGCGGTAAACCGATATTTGTGGGAGTGAAATACCACCATATCAAGATATATCTCGAACTGTACGAGCAGCGCTTCGCATGAACCTGGACAAGGCAAATTACATTTTCGGGGCTCTCTGGAAGAGAACATTGCTTGAAGTGTATATGCCCATTTCTGAACCTTTCCGTTGTGTCATGTTCACTTGCCCGACACACTTAATTTGCTCAAGAAAATCGATCCTGTACTGTATTTTAACAGCGGATCTGTTTACGCTGGCCGTAGAAACTTTGGTGTCTGCCCAAAAGCACAGGAGGATATGCACCACAGGAACTGGGGATGCCCCGCTACCGAGAGTGCAGCACGTGCGAGCATTAAACAAAAGGTCTGCTCGATGAAATGGAGCACGTGAAAGAAAAATAAAGAGAGAAAAAAAAGTATATATATATATATATATATATATATATATATATATATATATATATATATATATATATATGTATACGTCTCAAGTCAAACATAATATTATGACATAAAAGTGCCGACACATCACCAAACGAATGTCGCAGACACAGCCGCAGACCGCCGATTGTCGAGCACACACAATCCGCTGTAGCAAAGCACCATTTTATTTTAGACTTTGGTAGAGCACTCAGAGTAGCCCATATGAAAATTTAACAACAGCAACAACACAAGAGTAACGTCTCTGCAGTGTTTCTATAAGACTAATATATGTTGTGTTGTGCAACTTAACTGTATATACGCTGCACAAAATTTGAACTGCACTACAGAACACAAACTACCGAACTACAGAAGAATGCTATTACTTCAATCATATTCACCAAGGTTTAGGGCCAATTTGTAATGGTTAAGTGTTAACGAATCATTTAGCTCCAGAGCGGACACGAAAGGGTGGTAAGTGAGCTGCATAACCATTGGTATTGCATAGATTCCTTCATCGATTTTTCATGGAACTTTCAAAAGAAAAAAAAATCGCATAAACTGATGTGTCGTCTTTCAATCCAAGTAGCGTACACATCCCTTTTTTTAATATCACAAATGGAGCTATCGCCGAAAGAGTGTGCACAAATTGGCAGCTTGAAAGCTTTTGTAGTTTTCTGAAACGTATATTTATAGAAGTCCACAAATTGACCAAAAACAGGAGTCTCTATATGATCACAAACATTAATGTCCCACAACGAAACAGCGCCTTTCCTGGTGCTACACCCCATAAATAAAAGGATATAATATCAAAGCGTTAGCCTATTTTTTGAGAAATTACAAGTTTTCCGTCCAAGTAACACCACAATGAATTTGACATGTCATCGGTGTGTTGCTATTTTGTGTTGTTTCTTTTTTATTTCAATTTAATATTATGGTTGTGGCGATGAGCGACCTCGCCGACCAGCGAAGTCTCGGTCTGACGAGTGAGAGAGCGAGCCCGACACGACCACTGGGATCAGAGGTTCTTTTATCACTGATTCGAACGCTAGCGCGCGCAGACCCGTACCAGCGGCACCTACTAGAGGTGTGCACGGGCTCCGGGTAGCCCGAAAGCCCTAGCCCGACCCGGCCCGCGGGCCGGGCTCGGGCGGGCCGACGTATTTTCACCTCGGGCCCGGGCCGGACTCGGGCTACCTGCAGTTTTATCGGGTCGGGCTCGGGCCCGGCGCAAAGCCCGACTCAAGCCCGAAATATAGAGAATGAGCGGGAATTGTTTTCTAGCACGCATGCAGCGCCTTTTTCGCGACCGCCCTTTACCGCTTTTCTTTTCCATTCACTACTTTAAACAAAAGGGGAGCAGGTAAAGCACTGCCTCTGTTGCACTCCGACAAACAGAGAAGTAGCACCACCTGAGCTAGTGACGGCGCCACGCGACTGTTCGCGTTAGATTTAAGGCCAAATCCCATATGAGTGAAAATGCACGCGACAACGACGAGCGACCCAACGTTGATCGCCTTCGTGCAAGCTGAGGCGCTGACGCTTGCATGGGCATACCCCATACACGTGAAGGCTTTGGCGAGCGAACTCCATTGCTGCTGGCATGAGGCCGTCTACTTGTATAGCAAAAGTGCGGCGCTGTCGCAGGTATGCAATGAAAATAAAATATTTGTTGCATGTTGGTACGTTAAACCTTTAGCATTGTCTCGCAGTATTTTTTATATGCACGTGCATAATTATTACGTTATTTGTTGTTGTACAGCTGATGTGCTTAGTACGTCGCTGATGTACATTCGGTTCGGGTGTTTTGTGACTTCTGGGTGATGAGCGACGGTTTCCAAATGTGAAAAAACCGAACGATCGCGGGATTTCGACCACGCGATACATCGCGCGAACGGCCCGCAACGAACCTTCAAAAAGCCGGGCCGGGCCGGGCCCGGGATGGTGTTTTCGTACGTCGGGCCTGGCCGGGCGGGCTCGCAGCCCTTTGCCGTCGGGCTCGGGCGGGCCTTCGACAAAGTCAGCGGGCCCGGCCCGGGCTCGGGCTCGGAAATACGGCCCGTGCATAGCTCTAGCACCTCCCTCGTGCAAGATCGAGCGTCTCGGTGGTTTTAGATGCGACGTCGATGCTGCTGCCACTGCATATTAAATGTTTCCATTATTGTGGTATTTTAAACGTTTCGAATACAACAACATTATTTCGTCCCGAGAAGATCCTTCTTGTACGTGTGACATCTATTGTGTTAAATCGGCAGGCTCGTGATAGTATGAATTTGCAACATATTGTCAAATATCGGCACGTTGTGGGTGTTACGTGCTATTTTGTTTTCACTCGTAGCGGCAGTAAGAAATTTTCACATCGATTTTTATATTCGTATTCTTTGTTCTTTTATTGCGATAGCAATTATATGGACAGTCTCGGCTGGAAAATATCCGTCCCCGTCGCCGTCATTCACCGTATATGTATAAGTATGTATATATGTAGAAAGGCCACAAAGAAAAATAATTAAGAAATTCTTTCCGATGCGCGGAATCGAACGGGCGACCTCTCGCTTTGCAGCCCGCCGCGTTAGACGTTAGGCCACGACAGCACCGGCCCTCAGCCTGCTAACGGCGAGCTATTTATATACACCATGTAATTCAGCATGCTTTCTTAGTGGCCACATAGATGGCGCGATGTGCGCGCTTGTTGCGCACTTTAAAGATCGTCGCCCCGCCCCTGCGAACGCCGTTGCTGTTCGCTCTACAGGGCGTCGTCGCTTTCGTGCGCTTATCTCAAGGAAAGAAGGGGCGGCCGGTGGGGTGCTTCGCTTCGCTCGCTGCAGCGGCCGCGTTTGCGAAAGGAGCGCGCTGTTCAAACAGAAATAAGTAACAACTGTGACAATTAGTTCGCGCTCGTCCTGTGTGTACCTGTTTGTTTGTTTCGTGCGTCCTGCTTTATGTTTGAGCAGTGCACTTCAAGTGTCGAGCTGTGACGCATTAGTTCGCGCTCATCCTGTGTGCGTTCTTTTCGTGCGTCCTTTGGGCTCGAGCGATGCGCTGGCAATTTCGAGCTGCTTTCCGTTCTTCGCGTTACATTACAATTTATTGCTATCGCAATCATTGCTTCGCCGTTGAGGTGAAACTGTGACTTTTTTTATGTATTCGCGTTATATTTACTACGAATTTGAAATTGCTTTCTCATTCGCTTCACCTCATATAGAGTAGCCTACATGACCACCATTATCTTTGCTGTTCGATCAAACACAATAACACAATGATTCAGACTTGCAGTGAAGTTGTCCTTCCTAGAACCCGGGCCTAGCCGTGGAAGGTTATGCGGGTCTGCAGCCTATCGAGTGGAGCAATGGAGCAAAATTGTAGGCGTGTTGTACTATGCGATTTTTGTGCACGCCAGTGCACTCCAGTTGATTTAAATTACCTGGAGCCCTCAACGATGGCGTCTCATATAGCCTGGGTCGCTTCGGGAAGTTAAACCCCACAAAACAACAAAAACAAATCCACACAACGTACACACTCAATTATACATATACGTATGAGACCCGAGCCTAATACGGGACTAGCTCAGGCCCGAGTCCGACCCGAGCTCGAAGATCACGGGCCTGAACCCGATCCAGCAACCCCTTACCCGGCCCGGCCAGGGCTTTCGGGCTGGCCCGGGCCCATGCAGTGCTCTACTTCCGATAACGTGAAGGCAAGACTGACGCTGTTCCGGAGGTATTCAAGCGAGGACTGACATCGTTTGCGAAATGACATTCACCTGAAGAACCTTGTAGTACATCGAGCCAACTTTCTCCTCGTTATACCTTCAGGATTACGCGCAGAGGTTATAGGAGCTCTGCGTGATGACTCGCTGGATGGACACCTGAGACTTTTCCGTACGCTCGCGTGGATACAAGGAAACCACTACTGGCGTCCCCTCACTGTCGATGTTGCCCATTACGCAAGAACTTCACGAGGATGTCAGCGGTGGAAGACACCGCTGACTATTCCAGCAAATCGGTATGGACTTACTGGAGCCATTCCCGACGTAGATTTCCGGAAATGCATCGTCGTAGCTAGGGAGTATCTCGGCCGCTACGCCGAAACAAGGGCCCTGCCCAAACGCAGTGCCGCCGAGAGAATCAAGTTCGTTGAGGACATCGTCCTGCGTCGTGGTGCGCCAGAGGTCGTTATAACCGACAGAGGCACGGCCTTTAGTGCAGACCTAATTCAAGCGATCATGAGATAAAGCTAGACAAGCTGCCACCTACAACCCAGAGACAAATGGCCTCGTCGGGCGTCTAAGACCATCGCCGACAGGCTGACGATGAACGTCGACGTCGAACCCCTGACGTGGGATGCCATACTTCCGTATGTGACTTTCGCATACTACACAGCTGTACAAGAAACGACTCAGATAACGCCATACAAGTCGGTCTACTAAAGAAACACGGTAACGACGCTCGGCGCTATGCTGTCGAACATCACCGATGAAGAAAATTTCGACGTTACTACCTATACTTGGAGCGCGCCGAAGAAACTCGTCAGCTCGCCCGCCTGCTTAAAAAGAAACAGCAGAGGGTCGATAGCCATCAGCACAATATCCAACGACGCATAGTGGAATACCAACCAGGAGACCCTACTTGTGTCTGGACACCGACACGCCGATGTGGACTACGCGGAAAACTTCGGTGATCCTTCGGGCCATCAAAGGTGCCTTGACGTCTTAACGCTCTGGACTACGAGGTCATCCCGGATCGCATTACGATCTCTCTCCTCGGTGCCGCACACGACCTGAAGTAACCTATGTCGTGCGCGGTAGACTGCTTCAGACGCTTTAGCGAACCTGATTTTCGAACCATTTTTCCTTTCTTTATTATTGTTCTTGGTTTGCGCGTGCATAATTGTTCCCTCCCAAGTTCTGTTTTAAGCACCGGGAATATGCTTGCTTTCTTGCTTGATACTTTATTTTGGCTCTCATCCGCTATGGGGGATTGGCCTTCCCACCGGCGGTAAATACAAGGGGGGGAAATTTAGAATTTAGACGATGGAAAATGAATTAATCGGTCGGCTAGGGTACACAGAAAATTGAACACTGATTAGTTGATGTTTGAATAAAAATAGGAATATAACAATTATATCGGATACAATCAGAATAATATGGCGAAAATAAGTCAGAAGTACCAAATTTTGAGTTGGAATAAATTAACAAGGAATTCTTATTCACGAAGACATTTGCAGACGGCTATGCAGACGTTGCTTTTGCTGTGGCCCAAAGATTCTCCAAGGGAAATAATATTTTGAAATGAAGAGAAATGCCTAATTTTCTGAATAAAATTTCCAAATGTTTTTTTCCAATCGTTAGTGAAACGACGGCAACGAAATAAAGAGTGTTCGATGCTTTCAAGCTCTTGACAGAAGAAGCATACAGAAGATGGTACCAGACCAGACCTGTGTAAATAAAATTAAGAGGAGGCACACGGCATAGATATTTTGTAAGAGACACTTCCTGTTTATGAGTGGAACACCATTTATTACCACAAGGAAAAGAAATATGAACAGATCCTTGACCTGGTAATTTCATCTTCATGGAATGATGAAGCAAGGAATATTTGCTGAATCTGGATTCAGTAATAAAAGCTGTATCAGGCACAACGGACATTACAGGACTATCTAGGGACCACCGCGCGACAGCATCAGCCATCTCGTTTATACGTACGCCACGATGATCTGGCGCCCATACCATACGCACTGTACATATGTTTTCAGGCAATAATGACGTAAATGCATTTAAAATTGAGGACTCGGAAGGAGAAACTGAAGTGAGAGATCTACATACAGACAACGAATCAGTAACTATCACAACTGCCGACTACTTTACTCAAAGTTTTCGAAGGGCTAAACGAATTGCTAAGAGCTCAGCTTCAAATAGGGCACTATAATCTGGGAGTGCAACAGGAATTGCCAAGATGAGACCTCTGAGAAAATGCCTACTCCCGCTTTCTCTTCACTCATGGACAGGGTGTCGGAACGGAACGAAAACCGAAAACGAAAAATGAAAAAACGATATTTTGGACCGGAACGAAAACGTAACCGAAACTTTATGTATTATTTCGTTCCGGAGTGAAAACGAAATTTTTTCAATCGTTTTTCGGTTCACGAGAAAACTTCGCAATCCGGAGCAACTGAGCTCGTGCAATGTGAGCATATCTTAGGGTACGGTATTAGCGCGTACCCCAGGCAGGAATTCCAAAGCAAAGATATGTTGAAATTGTGCGAAAAATGAAAACAGTGGCAACCAGAGATGTTTATATTAACGCAAGTGGATTTTTGCGCGCCTGTCACGCAGGCCAGCGTAGAGAGGGCATTGTCGGCGCCGAAGTTTGTTACAGCGAAAGCTGTTATGAGATCACAACAGCTGATTTTGGCGACATAGTTGTCCACCGCCGCCGGTGGCCATAACCGCTAACGCGTGATATAAAAAAAATAAATGAGAAACAAATTTCTAAGATCGGATGGCATTTCAACCCGCGCCCTCTGCGTGGCAGTCCGGTCTTCCACAACAGTGCCACGCTAGTACTTCTATGCTTGCGAGGAGCGCTTGACAATCGTGAGTGCTGACGAGCAGTGCGGCCCAGTGTTCTGTATTCAATACAAAGGCACAAGGTGCCCCAGCGGTGCACTATTCCAACTAATACCAGCAGATCTAGAGGGTCTTATTCCTCATTAACCAAATCTTATTTTTCTCCGTATTCACAACCACTCCAGACGCGTGGCAAAACTGCTTAGTCTTCTTGAATACTACTTTTGTCAGCATAAAAGTACGCTACGTCGTCATTTTAGCATTAACACATTTAAGCATAAACAATATTAAAACACCACCATTCGTTCAAACATGCTGACCACGCAAATACTATAGGTAGCCGGAGAACTGCCCCTATGGGAATTAGTAGGGTGGTTGTACTGCACGAGATATGCAACCAAGCTACTATCCCTCGACCTTGGTAACCTGTTTTGCGTACTCTTGCAGTTCTTACTGCATCTGATGACATCATCTTTATGGGGCGTTCATTCTTAACTCAAAAAACTATCAAGATGCATTTCTTACGTGGAGGAATTACACTGATGGAATTCAAATGCCCGGCCATTCCCGGAGTGCGAATGGGCTAAGTTTTTTCATTCCGAGGAATTGAAAGGAATGGAATTGCGGCAAGTTCTAATTCCCCGCAGTGGAATTGAAATAGAATGGAGGCGCCCGTTCCGCCACACTGCTTCCCACCCGCTGCAAAGTGCTCAGCCATAATTCTTCATCATCATCAGTCCCAGCGCAAAGTGCACATAATTGCTTACAGATGTGTAGCGTGTACAACGAGACTCCGAAGAATGACGAAAAATGGCATAGTGGGAGCGTCTCTACTTCAGAAGAATTGGGATGATTTATGGCGTAGTGGGTACCTTGCATGTGCACTTGTATTATTGCCCCAAGAGACTCTCCAGCGGGCTCTACAAAGTCCGCTCGTCCAGCTTTCGTTGTGACTGTGCTGCGTGTGTCGCGCAGGCCTGGCGATCTCTTTATCAGAACAGCGGTCTCGCACATCAGAGAGTACACTCAATGACGTGCTGCATCTGAGATCGTGCTCACTCCCTTGACACAAAGCGTTGAGCCCACTAAAAAATTCGCATTTGTGTTTTGAGGAAATAAATACTATGACTTCGAAATTAATACTGGTTTGTGCTAGTTGGTAGAAATTCGTGGTACAGTTACTTCCACTCCTCTGAAGAACTTCTACCCTTGTCCCACTTTCCTAAGAGCAGGGCAAGTAACTACATCACAAATCCAATGTTCTTTATGATTACCTTAACTTCAAATTTTTCCATAAAAAAAAACCGTCACGAACTGTTATGGAACATATTTTTTTCGTTCCGGAACAGAAACGGAACGGAACGTTTTGCGGTGGAACGAAACTAAAACCGAAACGAAAAACATTTCGCTCCGACACCCTGCTCATGGATGCATCAGTAGCAATTAAGTTAACAATTCCAACCTCAAGTAAGTGGTCCTCTAAAAGGCCTGTAAGATATCTAGTAGGTAGAAGTTTTGAATTAGATGGGAATGAATCGATAAATTTATGTTTGTTTCGACCAGTGAGCTATCACTTACAACGATGTCGCGTACGTTAACATTTAACGTTTCTTGCTGATCTTGCCCAAAGAAAACTTGGGGCTTGTATAACCGAGACCAAGGCTCATTAAAAAATGCTGTCGATTCAGAAATGAATACCAACTGTAATCGCCTAACTGAAGATGCGCAAATTTTTAAATATGTTTTAACGGTAACTATGCGGAATCTCCAAGCGGAATCTCCATAATTCGTAGTTGCACACATGTGGCCGGCTTTATGTCGCCTTACTGAATGATATTTTAACGCGATAGTGTTAAACAGCTCGTTTCGCAAAAAATCGGGTGCTGGAGTAGGTGTCGCCATCGGTGTCGGTGTCGGCGTCGTTGGTTGTGAGCAAAAAATCATCATCTTGTCCGTGACCGAAACATCAAGAAAGATGCAAACAAAATAAATATTAAAAAAGTCACAGTTTCACTGCAATGGCGACGCAATGAATGCGATAGCAACTAATTGGAATGTAATGCGAAGAACGGAAAGCAGCTCGAAATTGCCAATGCATCGCTCGAGCCAAAGAACGCACGAAAAGAACGCACACAGGACGAGCGTGAACTATCATGCGTCACAGCCTGATACTTGAAGCGCACTGCTGAAACACAAAGCAGGACGCACGAAGCGAACGAACAGGTACACACAGGACGAGCACGAACTAAATGTCGCAGTTGTTACTTATTCCTGTTTGAACAGCGCGCTCATTTCGCAAACGCGGCCGCTGCAGCGAGCGAAGTGACCTTCGTACGCTCTGTGACTTCAGCGCGGGCATCGCGGGGAAAGCACTAGACATACAACACCCCGCTCCACCCCCCGCCCGTCCCCCCCTTCTTTCCTTGAGATAAGCACACGAAGGCGACCCCGCTCTGTAAGGCGAAGAGCCTCGGCGTTCGCAGGAGCGGGCCGACGACCTTTAAAGCACGCCCAACGCCCAGCGCGCGCATCGCGCCATCTGGCTGGTGAGTAAGAAGGCACGCTGAAAGAAATAGTGTATATAAATAGCTCGCCGTTAGCATGCTAAAAGACGCTGCTCTCCGTGGCTTAGCCGTCTAACGCCGCGCGTTTCGGAGCGAGAGGTGGGCCGTTCGATTCCGCGCGTCGGAAATGTATTTCTGAATTATTTTTCTTTGCGGCTTTTCTATCTATTTATCTATATATATATATATATATATATATATATATATATATAGATATATATAAGCGGTGCATGACGGCGGCGACGGAGGCGGCAGTAATCAGCCGATACTGTTCATATAAATGCTATCGCAATAAAAACTTCGGTTCGAGGGAGAATCGAAGCCAAGCCGTCTTCGTGCCAAGCACGTGTTCTACCACAGAGCTAAGCTATTGTTTTTTTTTTCTTTTTTATTGCATGGGCATACTGCCATCAAATATCGTGATCAATTACAATATAGTTTGACGCTTTAGAATTACACTCGCATGCACGTATGCACAATACACACATAATTTCGCAAAGTGCAAGGAATCTTCAAAAGTCCGGTAAACGGAAACAAGCGTCCAGAAGTCTAGCCACTACGAAACCGGGTCAAAAGTCTCAGCAACGCTATGCACATTAGCTGCTTCTTCTCGAAAGACATACCTTGTCAAGCGAGGTGGCTCAGCATGTCTGTCAACCATGCGGCTTCTCCATAGCGAATAAAGACATAACAGCATGATTAAATCATATGGTGCATTATTGTTGATGCTCTTTTTGGATGGGAGGAACCTAACACCATACGATGTAACTGGAAATTCTTTTCTGAGGGTTCTCTTAAGAATGTCCCAGAAATGAAATGCATCACGGCAACGAATAGAGCAATGCTCGATTGTTTCAGGCTCGTTGCATAGCCTGCAATTTACACACCAGGGCATGTATATTCCTTTTCCATGAGGCCATGTCTTTACAGGTAAAGTGGATGTGTGCCGCTTAAAGGCCAACTCCGGCGATTTTTCGAGGTCGATGGATCTCAATGAAATTCGCTGGGTACGTTCCTTTGCGCGTTTCCGTCATGTATGCCAAATTACAGGCTTGAGACATGCGCAGATTGTTTGCAAATGAATTTTAAAGTTTGTCTGCAAAAGCCCTCCTGGCTTCCCACAATTATTGGCAACATTGCGTCTGTGACGTCAGTATTGGGAAGGCGGCGGAAGTGACGGAGCCGAGGGCACCGCTAACTTCGGCGCTTCGGCCGCTACAGCGGGCGTCTGCTGTTCTCACGGCGACAGACAGCGTTGGTTTGGCCGGCGCTTCGCTGGTCGTCCCGGCTGTCACAGTTTTCATACTCGGCGCCGGCGTGAGGGGCATGCCTTGCACGACTTCCGGTTCGTTCGTAACAACGTCTACGTCATACCTAGACGGCACACTTGGTTGGGTATCGGTTTTGGTGTTGCGCTTTTTTGGTTACTTAAAATTATTCTCCAATTTGCCGAGTATTTCTGCTATCCGGCCCGTAACAGGAGCGTCTCAGGAACATAAAAGCACCATTACTTTGACATGGCCAAAAAATCGCCGGAGTTGGCCTTTAAACAAAAAAAAACATGGCTGATCCCCCCTGTCATAGGAATCGGTAAACACAAAAGTGAAACGTGTCTTCACAGACGTAGTTGAGCGTATGTTGCGCATTTTTTCGCCCCGCGAAGGAATCAATGCTACAGCAACAAATTTTAATGTCACGCGAAGAACGGCAAGCAGCTCGAATCTTGCAACGCGCTGCTCAAGCAGAAAGGACGCACGGAACGAACATACACAGGATGAGAGCGAACTGCCACATTTGTAACTTATTTCTGCGTGAGCACTGCGCTCCTTTCGCAAAAGCGGCTGCTGCAGTGAACCAAGTGGCATTCGTGCTCTCAACAGGAGACGTACAAACCACCGTGATCACGAGATAAGCGCACGCACGAGCGACCACGCCCTGTAGACGCGGGCGCTCGTCGCAATGGCGACGACTTTCAAGTGCGCTCTTCTACGCTCTTAGAGCCCTTCGCGCCATCTCGCTTTTGATAACGAAAACACGCTGTAACGCCGATCTCCGAGTACCGCCACCGGCAAACTGTGTATATAAATAGCTCGCCGTTAGTATTGAGAGGAACGTACCGTCCGTGGCCGAATCGTATCGCGCTGCGAGCTGCGGAGCGAGGGGTCGTAAGTTCGAGTCGCGGTGACGGAACTTTTTCTTCTAGTTTTTTTCTTTGCCCAATGTTAGTCTTTATATTTTACAACGTCATTTCCTTGTCGGAAATACGCCAGTGGAGCCGTGGCGGGTCCCGGCATAAAACACTATCGTGTTAAAAACGCTTTCACAGCTGGCGATATACGCATTTTACGTACACGGCAGAACACATCATGACCAAAATTAGATAAATATTGCTATTGGTAAACAGGTTCAGGGAATAGGTTCTTGACAAGGGCGGTTAGCGTCTTTCTGTCCACGTTGCAGAAGTACTTTAACGTGAATATGGCTATTGCTTGAAACTGCTTCGAAAAATTACACTATATGAATGTCATGTAATGGAAGGAGTCTCCTTAACGCATATAATATTGTGTGGCAGAAGCGTAGTATCACGCCACGCGTCAAAACATGTGAATTGCGCGAGGAGTGGGTGTTTTAAAGGCCCACCCATTACAAAGCTGTGTTGCCTTACGGACGCGTAGTGGGCCCTTCGCTGATTCGTAAAATGAAGAACTATGGCGTAGTGGGTGGGTACCTAACAATTGTATTTGCAGTAGGCATTCTAGGATAACTTGAAACGGCCAATGTTACGTGCACAGCCATTGGTTTGCTTACGACACAGTTCAAGCATGCACCGGGAACCGAAGCGAGGCGAGGAATTGAGAAGGCAATGCGCACGGGGCCCGATTAGGCTATCGTATTCTACTCTTGAAGGTGAAGCTCAAGCGTTTTCCTAGTGTTTTTCCCCGAGCTCGCGGTTTTACTGTAAACTCAGTAAAAGAAGTTCGCATCGTCAACTAGACGCGAGAAATTTCTGTGTAGTAGTTAAGGGTTTAATGCTTAGCGAGTGAAAGAAAGAGATGAGATGCTGGAGCTCATCTTACGATGCAGCACCGTGTCGAAATTTGCAAGGTTGTGTTGATGATCTGAAGATAGTGCATCGAGGATGCATTCGAAACCTAGCTTAACGTCGCAGTTGAATTGAGTCGGTCTCTCGGCACAAAATCAACCACGTAGGCAGCGCGCTGTGCTGCTAGGCCCATATCAACGCCGCATTAAGGAGAAAAGAACACCACTATAAAAAAAAGCGACGAATTGGGGGCGCGTCTGAATTAGAGGCAAATATGACATAGGGCACTGGCAAGTGATATCCAGTTCTTTCCAAAGATCAGCCGGCGACCGGCACGGCGTTCCTCGCTGAAGTTGTGACCCTCCTAAATGATATCCAGTCAACATTGCGAATGACGACAGAAAACGCTGCCCACGGCAGATTTCTTGTGCAAGATTTTCTGTTCGTGGAAGGGAGAGAGCGGTGTGATTCCCGGAATTTGGTCTGGACGTTACGGTCTCCTATTCTGACCATTGGTCGCATTGTCTCCCTCTGCGTTATTTTCAACCTTACTTCTTCCATGCCGTGTTTTTGAATTTGTCCAAAAATATCAGTACTAAACAAATTGTACGATTCTTTGAAATAATGCAGGTATACATATGCATGTTTGTTTTCTATGCATGATTTGATACTGAGTGCATATTTCGGAATATAAATGTACTTATTTGCAGTGGCAAACTGGGAAATTCTATACACTGACCTCGATTTTTCGAAGAGATCACTAAAGCTGCACAGTAAATGAGCACACATACCGAATATATTTTAAAAAATAATATTTACTTGATCATAACATTTTTTTAATGCGACGATGTGTTTTTATTGCAATTCGTGAAATTTTTATATTGTTGCGTTTTTCGACGAAGTGTCAAGACATCTGTGTGTGAATTGTACAAACTTATGCGATTCCGTCCTCGTCTACATTTTCACTGTTACACTTCTGTGTGTTTGCTGTTTTTTTTCTAAGTGTACCCACTCCTGTAAAAACCATAATTGTGGTTGACAGCATACTGAAATAAAATAAATAAATAAAGTGCTTCTTGGGTCAGTGTTGGTGAAATATTGACGACACATGTTGCCGTGAATGCTGTCACTGATTTTGCCTTCATATTCGTGTTGCCGCGAAGTTCAAGCCTTCTATCGCTATGACTCGCACCACAACTTTCGTAATATAGATTTGCATCTATTACACTAATTCTTCCGGCGTGTTTTCTTTAAAAGCAAAAACAAAAGTTAAGTCCACCATGGAAGCCTAATTATATAGCTATGACGAGTCCTTTCAGTGACATTGCAATATGTCACGTTGCACTGCTTCAAATAAGCAAACACAACACACACGACAGCGCTACTTTAAACCGAATGAACAGCCCTGAGCAGTATTATTTGGGAAATATTTTGTAGGAGCAAAATGCTAAAACGGCCTGCTAGAAACCACTTGGAAGAGGTCACAAAAAGAACCATGCTCAAGACAACACAGTCGAGCTAGGATAAGGTGCGGAATCGAATGTCGATTGCCGATGCACGGCATAACCACCAAACACGTTGTTCACATTTTAAATGCGAAGCATTTCTTAGCGAACCTCTGGCACTTTGAGCGTTTCTATCTACGTATCTATCTATCTATCTATCTAGCCGCCTACGTCTTGGTGCTCTCATGATCGCCTCCTTAACTTGGTGTAGACCAAAATTTTCATGGGAGGGTAGGAGGATTCGGCGAATATGATTGCCGGGTCATAACATGAGTAACGTTAAAATCCTGTCGTGTACGTCGTCAAACCCTTTCCACTAGACACGTGCGGCACATACCCGTTTACCATGGGCCGTGGTGCACGGGTATGCGCCACAGGTGATTGACAGTTTATGTCTGCCCAGGAACGGCGAGAACAGACATTGGTAACCTAAATGCTAGAGCGTTAAGGAAAACCAACATCGGCAGCGTTGACGCAACGAATGGAAATAATGAAAATTAGGATCCCAGCAGGAATCGAACCCAAGCATTCTGCGTGGCAATCAGGTATTCTACCACTAAGCCACGCCAGGTCTATAAACTGGTTTGGCATAACAGCCTACGCAGGCGTAATATCGGTGCAACGTCTATTGTGGTTGTGGTGATTGCTATCTAATTTTACAAGAAAGCAATAAACACTACATGATACTCCTACAATGTGTACTCCTACGATACAGGCGTCATATCAGATTAACGTCTGTAGTTCCAGTGTTGGCTCCGCTTTTATAGCAGTCTAATAAACATTACGTTTGTATTCCTATGATTCAGCAAGCTATATTGAAGCATTGCTCGACCCCGGAGGAATACAATAACGAAAGTTACATATGATATCCACATCACCGCATCGTAAAGTGGACTTCGTCCACCAGAACGACGCAGTGTCCTGTTCATTTCTTACGAGGCTGGGCGATGGACTCATGCTGATCGAGGACGATGCCAGATTAATTGACAGCCGCTTTGTAGACTAGGCTACGTAGGCCACAAACGCCCATGTAGTCTACGAATACGACAAACACCATCCACTGATGTTGGTCAACGTAGCACTATCCAGGCCTGCCAGCCTTGACGGCCTAAACCTCACCAACGCGAAGGGTGGCTTCAGGTTCCGACATGTCGCCGGCTCTGTCGACAGAAAATTTGTCGACGAAATGACCGAGGCATCCACGAATTCCAACAGCTCTACTATACCACATACTTCACTACACATGGACCCCTCGTCACCACGATCACGACCGGATCCTATAACAAGTCATGACCAGCTGCTGGTGCTGACTGATCACGGTGATGATGCCCTTGTTCAAGCACTGTCAAAAACTTTTTGCACACATACACACGGGTTCGTCAAAAGTGCGTGCGTTCTCGGGACACGTATAAGCATTACATATCAGCTTACCGCTTCTGGTGTTCGTAATAGCCACGTTGCCATTGGCAGCGTTACCCAACCGTAAACAACTGGTTATATAAGACATATGCGGCTCTTCAACATATATATATATATATATATATATATATATATATATATATATATATATATATATATATATATATATATACGAGGGCGGTCCGATAAGTACTTAGCCTCACTGCGAGAGCGCGACGCTATCTCATGAGGCATATACTGACGTTGAGTACGCTCTCTTAGAGGGACACATGCAAAGGTCCAGTCGAATCGGGCTCGAGGGTTTGTTTTGGCCGCTTGAGGAAGCAGGTGATTTCCTTGTGTCCGTTAAAAATAGAAAAAAGAGCAATATCGGTCGGTGATTCGATTCTTGTTTTTGGAAGGGAAATCGCGCAGCGAAATCAAAGAGTGACTGGATGCCGTCTACGGTGAGTCTTCTCCTTCGATGGCAATCGTCGAAAATTGGTTATGCAAGTTTAAATGTGGTCGCACGTCGGTTTTTGATGAGCCTCGCCCTGGGGCCCCGCAAACGGCTACCGCGGCCGATAACGTGGCAAAAATCCACGCCCTCGTATTGGCAGACTGCCGACTGAAGGTGCGCGAGATAACTGAGACAGTAGGCATCTCAAACGACCGGTTGGGTCAAATACAGCATGACATTTTGGGTATGAGGAAGCTGTCGGCGCGATGGGTGCCGCGTTTGTTCATTCCGGACAACAAGCGCGTCCGTGAGACCACTCTAGAGCAGTGTTTGAAGCTGTTTAAGCGTAATCCGAAGGAATTCCTGCGTCGTTTTGTGACCGTCGGCGAAACATGGATCCACTGGTGCACACCAGAGACCAAAGAGTAGCCGAAACAGTGGACTGCACCCGGAGGACCTGCTCCGAAGAAGGCGAAGACCGTCGCAACGGCCGTAAAGGTGATGGCCACCATTTTATGGGATTATCAAGGTATGATCTTCGTCGACTATATATATCTTGAGAAGGCAAAACGGTGACAGGATCCTACTACGCCGAATTACTGGGCCGATTTGACGCCGAATTGCGAAAAAAACGGCCACATTTGGTGAAGAAAAAAGTGCTCTTCCACCATGACAACGCGCCAGCTCACACCTGCGCCGTCGTCACGGCCAAGTTGGTCTAACTAGGGCTACGAAGTTGTACCCTATCCAGCGTATTCTCCAGATTTGGCCCCGACTGATTTGTTCTTGTTTCCCAACATGAAAAATTCACTCGCCGGACAAAAATTTGAGTCGAAAGAAGTTATTGCCGCCACAGAGGCCTACTTTGCAGCTCAAGAGAAAACGTAATTTTCTGACTCGATCAAGAAGTTGGAGGATCGCTGGGTCAAGTGTATACAGTTGAAAGGGGACTATGTTGAGAAATAAATCAACACCATTCCAAAATTTTTATTTTTTATTTTGAAGGCTATGTACTTATCGGACCGCCCTCGTATATGTGTGCGTGTGTGTGTGTGTGTGTGCGTGTGTGTGTGTGTGTGTGTGTGTGTGTGTGTGTGTGTGTGTGTGTGTGTGTGTCTGTGTGTAAAATTTATACAAATCTCTAGCGTCATTTTGTAACGTGTCGCTAAGTAAAAAAAGTTACGCCACAGTCACCTACCCGCCGCATGCTTCGCATAACATCGACTCCCACGGTATGTGGGATCTGCCGAATTTTTTCTTCACGCGATTGTGGTAAGTGATTTCTAAGAACAAGTTTGCGCGCGGCGGCTCTTCAGAAAGGCTAAGTATTTGCTCACACCATAAGCATATATTGTTGTTCGATGGGGCTACCTAGCGTTGGGTGGCTCAATCATCAGAGTAAACGTCGCGACGGGCAAGAATGTCACGACTGCCAACGAACAGCACAGGCGAGATGTATTAGAGCGTCCCACGTATGTGTTAGCGAGAGACATTAGCGTAGCGTTTCGCGCCGCTCACGTGTGCCCGGACATGGAAGTTTCTACGAGGAGCTTCGGAACACAAGCGAGGCACCGAGAAAAAAGAATGAGCATTTCCGAAGCAATAATTGACATTCGGAGCGAAGAAAGCTGCGATTACTGATTATATTGTCCACGGCTGCTGTTTACGGGGCTGGAGAAGCAGCCGAGGCAAACAACGATTGTGTCTTCACCTATTACTTGGCTAGGTTTTATTTTAGCTCGCTTTCCCACAGGCGATACTTCGCCCACAGCTTCTTGTTGCGACAACCCCTCAACTCGCGCCATGGAGTTAGTTCTGGAATAATCAGAAATCAACAGTGGTGGTTAACGAAACTAAATGTTAATGAAACACACCTGATGGGCCGTTGCTAAACATCGCCAAGCCACCGCCGCCGCGCCAAGGAGCAGCCGCTACCGAGCCGTCGCCATAGCAACCACCGCAGTTTCTTACACCTTCAACACATTCAGAGCTTTGCGACTATTCCAGGTCCGCCCTTGGCCGTCTCTGGGGTCTTGGCTGCCGCTTCTCTGGCCAAGCACGTTGGATCCAATCGCCGCCGGTGTTGTGATTCACGTGCTGCTTCACGACGACCTGAGGATCAACCACCTTTGCTGTGCCAAGATTTGCGCAAGTTAGTGCAATCTTCCCGAACTTTTTTTTAACTAGGTCTGTACTGTACACAGAAATTAAGAACGAATAGATGGGATATTCATAGCACTTTGCATTCTACAGAATTGAAGTGAAGCATTATAGCGAAACGTTCAAGCAGCGGCGACACGTGTCTGTTGAGAATCGCACTGTGCTTTTACGTTAGGTGCAAGTCCAAGAGTGCCTGCTCAAAATTGTTGAATTTATATGACTACTGTTTTATAGAGGCCTTCCTTGGAATTACGGAGCTTTATCTCCTGACTTTTCCGCGATGCTTTAGAGATGTGTTGCTGCGGACAGGTACAAATATAACGAGCACAAACACACGTGGGTACTGTGGCAATATACACATGTAAGTAGTGCCGGTACTTGCTCTCCTTTATTCTTTTGTGTCTGTGTGTTTTAGCGGGCTTAGATTTGGAGATGTAGTTAGCTGGCTCTAAAGATCAAAGGGGTGGCAGCGTGCGCTAGTTAGTGCCACGATATGGTAGCGTGCATCCTTGTGTTGTCAGTATGGTTAGCGCTATGGTACGCTGGAGATTAAAGTTGATGAACAGGCCGTGTAAACATAATAATGAATTTTGGCTGTTATACAGATTATAGGCTGCTGGAACACGGAAAAATTGCACTTTATGCAAATGCAGTTTAGATGAGCTTTAACGAGGCTTATAATGCACACACATTTACCAGTCTAGTGGAGCGCACGTCTTTTTGCTTCCTTCCAAACTTTCCGACGTGATCGTTTCGCATCTGTAACTCACCGAACCAGAGACCGTGCATGCAGATGAGTTCATTAAGCCGCACGGCGTGCCCGGCGTTTCAAGAGCCCATATGTTCGTGCATCTCCCGTAATGAAACCATACGCATCAAAGCCTCATATTTACTGCCAGTACCGGTTGTTTCTGGCCGGAAAACTCTTCTGAACTCCGACTATAATATTTGTGGAGCTGACGTGCGAGGTTGATTTTCTTGATGTCCTGCTTATCAAGAGTGAACGTTGTTGGATAGGCGATGTTTAGTTCTAAATAGGATTTGCATGTTAAACGTGGAACTGAAGACGGTTTGATAGTTTTCTCGCGAAACATTGGGTCTATGTAAGCATAGAAGGGCTTAAATAGCATTAATATTAGGCGAACAAAAATTTCCGAACTGAAACCTCTCACTTCTCGGCGATCCTTAATGACGAAGCCTGTTCGAAATATTGGCTTTTGAATATCACTCTTTGATCCACAACAGCTATTCAAAAGAAAGCTGCATTTTCCTACAAATATTGTTATTCTTTTGTTCATTACAAAATATTCGGATGGGGGTCATAAATACAGTGTATTTAATTGTCTTATTTACCGAAGGAAATTGCGTTTGATTCAACTGTCTGCTATTCAACTGGAAACAAGAGTCCTTACTACGCCTTTGGCATACTCTCCTCAAAATGAAAACTAACATGACACTCATAGAGTCAAGTGTTCCTATACTTGAACAAGAAATTCTGTAATTTGTAACGTCGAATAAGCAATGTAGCAAGTGTGCCGCCTGCAAATATACCTTCAGCTGTTACTTGTTATTTGAGAGCGTGATTTTATCTCCGTAAATTTTCTAGTAATTAACTTGATTATGTGCCCTCTATGATACGATAAAGCATGTAACAAAATTTACAATTTTACGCGGATCAAATTACATGATAAGCGCATAGCGGCAACGTAGTTTCAACTATATGCAAATGTGTGGACATTTCGTATGAACTCAAAAATATGCCGTTGTAGGGAGTCGACAGATTTCTCTATTCTTAGCTTTAATAGGTTTCCATTCGTATTGGTAGTTATCTGCACCTAAGAAAAAGTGAGAACCTTCTGACGATGATGCTAGCTATGTCACCACCACAGTCGCATGATTGCGGAAACATGCTTCCCGTACAGAAAATGCATGTTCGTTGACACGTTGGCGGAACTAAAGATGACGCTGTTCGCAGACACTTTCACTTCTTTTCTTTCTCTCAGCGAAGGATCCTTCTTTCAGTGCTAAAATGTCGTCACCTGTGGAAAGGAAGTACGAGGTGGGTGAGTGGCACGGGTTATAATATGCAATAAAGCTGACGCACACTGCGCAGAGTAAATGCATTCTTCTGGGCGTGCTCACATCGGCCACACTTCTCGACGTGTTACCTTCCATCCTACGAAACTGACATCTTTTCTGTTCACAAGAACAGAAATAATCTCATTTTTCTGCTCTACCTTTTCGGTAGCATTTTGGTGGCTTACTTGTCGCTGATGCGCTACAGGGCTTTTAGCGAAATGGGCTCTCGATCAACTGCATGTTCTTGATTTACGAACATATTTCAAGAATCTCTTTTTTTTTAATTTGAATTTGCTCTATTGAGCTGGAATGTTGCCATTTATGGTGAGGGTACTGATAATAATGAGTACTGATAATAATAACTTCTTGGTTTTACGCAGCGATAGCACAATAATATTATGGGACACGGCGCATTGGGAGACTCTGGATTAACTTGGACCACTTCGTACGTGCATTTTATGCTTTGATCACCTTGATGAAGTATCGGTTCGTCGTTGCTAGCAAAACACGTTCCACGTTCTGTTGTTCCACGTTATGCTGTATCTTCTTGTTATGACGCCAACTACCAGCCGCCACAATCTAATATTCGGACAGGCTTCGGAGCCTTATTTCCAAAGTATATGCGGGGTATTTCGAAAAAGCGATTTGTTATGTTCATTTTGTCCGACAATGTTCATTGTGAAATTTTGCGCTGAGAGTGATATATGAGAGCGATCGACAGCCGTTGTGAGCAATGTCCCTGAAAGGCTTCAGTGATGCGTTATACTGATAAGCATACCTAAGACCACTGTGAAACAACTTTTCTTCACTTGTCACCATTGAAACCAAGTGGGAATAAATATTGACCCGATAGTGTCATCCAAGTAATACGACCTAACAACATATTTTAGGTCAGTCTAATCAAAGCGCAAGAACTAAAAAGCCTAGTGTTCCATACGTTGTTTTGGCTCACTCTCTCCTCTCAGTATTTTGGCCGGTACCCTACATTGCAGGACACACCAGCACGTAGCTAAAATTTACTGCTGCTTACTGTATCGCTGACTGCTGGTGGCAAGGGTTTACTGCGTCAGCACTTTCTGCCTCGCATTAGTGCGCCCGTATATAATTCTCTATCTTTTTCATTCTTTTTTTGCGTGGGGCCCACCTCTTGTTTGCATCACTGCGCTCTTACTATATATTATATGAAACGATCTTTCGGGACCCCCTTGCTTCTAGCCCCCTCTACAGATTTCTGTGTCCATTAAGGAATCATTTTGTCCATAGATTGCCAATACCTGGCTTCCTTTTTCGAACAGCCGGTTGTTTCGCTCTGCAGTTAAAAACACAAAATGCTAACAATTCCGTTTATAAGATAATTACCTTGATAGCGAAGCCGCTTCACCGCTTACCGTAGTCCATAGCACAGCTCAATGTCGATTCTTTGTTTGCTTAAGCCAGGAGTTTTAGTAAAGCATCTACCTTCTTTATATGAAAGAAGGTGCAAGAACAAAGACTTCACCGAGTCCAAAACTTAAGGTAAAAATTGGACCTTACGTAACATCCCGGTCGTACACTGAATGGAAAGCGACGAAAAATCGAATCACTTACTTAAATGAATCAGTGTTTTTTTTTCTCCTTTTTGAATGTGGTTTAAATTTCGTAGCTAGACAAGCAATTATATCTAAGAGCATGGGCGAGGTATTGGCGTCTAGGCTTAGTAGGGAGTACCCCTGTTCCATTTGTTATTTGTTTCATGATTTACGTCGTTTGCTTTGCCGATATGACATCCACCTTTGTGGCGGCTGAATACCCTCGCTCATCCTGAAGGGCATGCGCTCAGCGTAATTTCTGAGCACGAAATTAAAAATGTCATTCGTAACAAAAGTCGCATATATAAACATGTATGTTGATGATATCTGGGGTTTAACGTCCCAAAACCACCATATGATTATGAGAGACGCCGTAGTGGAAGGCTCCGGTAATTTCGACCTCCTGGTGTTCTTTAACGTGCACCTAAATCTAAGTACACGGGCCTCAAACATTTTCATCTCCATCGAAAATGCAGCCGCCGCGGCCAGGATTCGATCCCGCGACCTTCGGGTCAGCAGCCGGGCGCCATAACCACTACACCACCGTGGCGGGGTATGAACATGTATGTTATTGTCGCATTTTAAACAGTTGCATGCACGTGTCATAAATATGATTTGAGCAAGGAAATGCTGATACAGAGTAAGTAATAGTCTTGCGTATAAATTAGCTCGAGTATCGCGATAAGTTGTTCAAAAAATCGCTTTTGTGGAATTGATGCAACATTTGCAGTTATTTCATTCGAAACATGTAATTGCTATTTTTAAAAATACACTATGCGTGATCAGAAGTATATGTGCGGCAAAATATTTTGTGCCTAGATTTTACTAATATGGAAATGATTGGATGTTTCTTTTTTTGTATTTTAGCATAGGGCGCTACGCCTGTGAAGAAGTGTATTAAATAAGCTTCTTCTATCTCTAGCGTTCAAAAAAGGAAAGATTACGCCATGAATCGAGAAAGGCAATGAAAGGTTTCTTTTTTTACAATGCGAACAATTTTTTTACCGTTTTGTCAAGTTCACGCAAGAATTGCAGAAAGCGCTTCGAGTTTTTTAGATATATTGTTTTTCTCGTCTGAGCATACTACTTAATATACCTCAAATTCATAGGCAGCATCAAAGTGTGATCAATATACTTTATTTATAGGCGACCCTATCATTCATGGCAATCAAACCTTAATTTCATTATCTTATAGATGAGGAGTATTTAGTTGGCCAACAAGCTTTTTTTAAAGGTAATTTAAAAAGTTTGAGACAGTGAAATCTCAGTCGATCAAGCAACGCCATCATATTTTCTCGTGCGAGTTGAGGTTGACGTGGAGTACTGCAGCGTTTCAACCATTTGAGGCAAGTTTTGTAAATTACTGAAAAATTTATAAAGCTCGCCCTGACAACTTGTTCTTCAGATGCTAGGGTAAAGTTTTTGCATGTGTTTCGTAAGGCTGCCTAGAGCTCCAGTGCAATATGTGATAAAAAAGTTCGAAAATAGCGCGAGGTGTTCTGTCAAGCGGTCGGTTATGTTTAAAAAGTTTCGGTAATAAAGTACGGTGATAAGTAAAATAAATTAGTTTTGGTAATAAAGTAATATTCAATACTTATGAATACTCCACACTTTTTTAAAAGGCCGGCCCACTGCTACACACTCAAACTGATTGATATATCTGGGAAACCTGGGTAAGGTTACTGTCAAATTGCCGCGTTTTTCTGTACTTCACACAGCCTTCAAGAGGATAATACGTGAAAAAAATTTAAAATGAAAAAAAAAACAGAAATTTTCTGATACCATAACATCTTGAACCTCACTAACAACGAACACTGTGACCAGCACGCATCTAATGCAACACACTAGCCACTGCCCCAAGGGGCTCCCACAGAACAGCGCTACATGGATGACTTTCTTTGTTTTGCACATCAATTCATGTTGTTGCGGTTGTGGAACCTGGAACGGAAATAGGATTGTTCGCAGTTGGGTGTGTTATATTTACTTCAATTCTGTTAGTGCAAAATGAGATTGAACTTCATTTAGGACTGAGTGACATGTATATGTGTTGTGAAGATTGAGGCATGGCTGCCAATGCAGCTAAAACTGTTTTTTTGTACAAAGCTCAATAAAATTAACTGGAGTACGTGTGCAAGATGAGTTTCATGCGATTATTTAATTGGACACTAATAAGTTACGTTGGCGAAATTGTCACCAACAACATTTTTAAAGCGAGAACCGTAGATGCTTCATCACACAAGAAATTTGACCGGTGGCTTCCCGCATCGGCGGCGTCTCTCGTCCAGCGGCGTCGGGGAGGAGTGATGCAAAAAATCATCAACGCGTGAAGACCTCACAAAAAGACGTCCACAAGGCTTCAATGTTCGGGAAAATTTTGTGACGTCATCATGACGACACATATTCTGGCGTGAGGTAGCGTGACGTAACGGCTCGTGATGCCATTGTAGCGCCCTCCTTTGGGCGGCGAATAAAACTGGAGAGCGCGCGACATCAAGAGAAGAAAGTAAAGACGGCGCTTGGCAGTGGCACGTGAAGCCACGGCTCGTAATCCCTGTATGCTGGCGTCGATTCTGGTTCAGCTGTTTCGTTCCTTCGCTGCTGTGGCATCAGCCTGCACCGTAATCACATGACATCGTAGCTTGGCCAAATGTGGGCTGATCACGGAGGCTGTGCAAAACCAGGTGAGGTGCCTCCGAGCCTGGAAGTAGTGCGAAATCAAGCTAGGCGCACAAAGCCTTCGGAGGGTGGCGGGGCTGGATCAATACAACTGGGGAGTCGTCTTAGTTGAATGCACAAGGGAACCCGTGAGTTTTGGAACCTGCGCATGAAACCACGTTTGCATTTCATTAAACCACAAACAAGCTCACGAGGAGACATATTAGTGCTTCTGAACACGTAGCACACGAGTCATGCTACAAAAACGCAAATGTAAATCCTACTAATTGTGTATTTAGTTTAAGGAAAAGCGACACCCTCAAAATTTGTATATACATTTGCAATGCAAAGCTTCGTGTGCTGCTCACTTTCTTCCTTAGAGCGATCTATGAGCATAGGTCGGCAATCTCACTAAAGAATCGACTCAATCATACTCGCTCAGACTCGGATAGAGCCATGAGTATGAGTCTGGGCGAGTTCGGGTCAGTAGTATTTTAGTGAGTTTGAGCCCGGCCTAGGAAAACTTTAGTGAACGCTGAGTTCGAGTGAGTCCGGTTGAGATAAAAATTGCTGAGTCTGAGTGCTCGGCTCGTTTCTGGTCGCCTGGAGTTGAGCTACGCAGCACAGTCTCCCACCGCTCTCCATCTGCAATTCTGCCATTAAGCACTGGCGTTTATCTGGGGGCATGTCTTTTTTTATTTCGTTGAGATATGGGTAATTTAAGTTTAGCTGCCCCACTATGTACCTGCCTTGTTTACTGCGTCTGAATCTTTCATATTGAGCAGCCGTGTGCGCTTCGATATGTCCATCTAATGTGTTGCGGACACCCAGCTCCAAAACCATCTCGCTCAATGTGTCTTCTAATGCTTGAATGGTCTTTTAATGATTCCGTCTATTTGGGCCTTACCCGCTACTTGTAATGTGAGGTAGGAGCCACATCTACAATGCCGCAGATAACAAACCAGCCTTATTATATGGCTTTCCTTCAAGCCATAATGTAGATTTGCGATACTTTTAATCATTCGCACGAGTTGTATTGCGCTATTTTCTAAAATACAGTTTTTACCCCCTTGCGTTCATTTAATAATATACGGAGCCCGACGATGCCGATGTTGTCTTCTGTAAGAACAAGTTTGTGCCAGTATATATCTGGCTTTTTACTCGTTGCTTTTCCAACATCAGAATGCCAGAGTGTAAAATAGAAGTTCGGATTTATGTGGCGAACATTCTAGACCTCTGTCCGCAACCTATTCATCCACTGTGTGTATAGCTTCTCGTAAGGTATCTTCAGTGTATCCTTCGCTGCCTCCCTGTACCAAGAAAAGGATATCAGCAGCGCACATGGTGTGATGCAGCCCTGTTCTCTTCTCTAGCCTTGCCGGGAAACCAATCATTGCGACATTGAAAAGAAAGGGTAACAAGACCGATCCCTGTGGTATACCTCTACCTTCCGGTACTATCTCCAGAGGTTTTCTTCCGCCAATTCTTATTTCTTATATCACTTCCATCCTCCCCAAAGAGTAGGCAGGCGTGTGCCCCTTTAGATGGCAGTGGCCAGCCTGCTCTTTCCCTATTTACTTTACGTCATTGTCTATTTGTGTAGGCATATGAAACAATAATTTTAAATTTGCGGACCAAATATTTGTCCTTCTTAAATTGCCTAAACAACTTCAATGATTAGGGGCACTGGTTATCCACACGGGAAGCGTGACGTAACAAATTATTTTAACTATTTTCTCCACTACATGCACACAGCTCCTTGATGCGATACTTGAAAACCTCATAACATGCGACGAAGTTTTATTGACTATTGCTTTTCTGACTATCTGTGGTGATCATTCCTTTGTTCACTGTCACAGAAACCTCCGAAGATATGGATTAGGTGAATATAGAAAAATTAAGGATCCGCATTATATTCTTGGTGTAAAAAGGAACTTACACAAGCCCATGTAAGATATATGTTCAATGTCGCGCTTTCAGTTTATGGTGTGAACTTGCGGAATACTCGAATTCACATCTTAGGATGTGAAATCTTGAGATCGCACAAGCACGCATCTGAGCAGCGAAATTCTGTCCTCAAAGTTCATTCTTTACTTATCTTCGCGATTTTCACCGCAACGCTATTAAGATCAAATGGTTTAGAAAATCTTCGCAAAGTAAGTATTCTTCGTAGTAGTCACCCTTTTTTTTTTAGAAGGACAACAGCAACATTGTGCAGCCCATAAAAAAAGAAAAGAAGCCGAACTTCACATGCAGCATTGCGTGAACCTAGTTCTCTCCACGGCTAATTCTATTTTTTTAAAGACATTTTCTAATTGGTCAACACTGCAGATTCTGAAACTCTTAGATGAAGTTTCACTCATTATCCATTGCGTGCCTCAACCAAGACTAATGACTATGTATAATAATACAACCAACAAATCATATATTTCCAGCTTGCCTTAATTTTTCGTTGGTGAACAACATGCCTAATGAAGGGTTTTCGGAGGTTGCCGCTAAAACAAATTCCAAATGGACTGGACGGTGCATGCGAAGCGAACCTTCTGTAGGGAATTGGGAAAAATGCGACTGTGCATTGGCTTTTATTGCGATAGCAATTAAATGGGCACTCTCGGCTGTTTTTTGCCGCCACCGTCATGCACCGTATATGAATATGTATATGTATATGTATATATGTATATATATATATATATATATATATATATATATATATATATATATATATATATATATATATATATATATTAAAGCCCATCAAAAATAATTCAGAACAATGCTTCAGAATCGCGGAATCGAACCAGCAACCTCTCTATCAGCAGCGCGTGGCGCTAACCACTACGCCATTAAGAGCAGATCCTTCAAGTAGCTAACGGCGAGCGTTATATACACACCATTTAACACTGGCAGGACTCTGAGACGCCAGGCGCTTATAAGCGTTTCTTCATTACCAGTGAGATGGCGCGAGGAGCGCAACGGGCGCATTTAAAAGTTGTCGGCCAGCTCGCTCGCTTCTTCTAATATTTGCGCAGGGAGAACCTTGCCCTTCCGCTGTCTGCTCGCGCGGTAGTTGCTGCCATGGGGCAGATGTTTTGGCAGCGTAGCAGCGCGTCCATCACGGGCCGCTTTTCTTGCTATCGCATTCATTGCTTCGCCCTTGCGGCGAAACTGTGACTTTTTTTATAATGGAACTAGCCAGCAAGGAAACGCGTGATATATTCTGGCGCCATTAAAGAGCCCAGCACCCCACAGTTGCTTTCTTCTTAACTCAGTCACTGTGGGTAGCACTTACAATCCACCGCGATTCTTCGATGAACTTAGGAAATCCTGCGAATTCTTGAGAGCAGCTGCTTCCTTATACCTTTAGCTGCTACAGAACTATCAGAACACACCAGTACAAGCCGAAGAAGCCTTGGTAGCTTTCAGACAGCGTAAGATGTTGGCCATTCAACTTGCATACTGCAGCTGACACGCTCTTATGCATCGGCCGTGGAATGAAAGCACATCCCTTTTAGCGAACCATCGGCGAGGCTGCCTTCACGTTGATTTAAATAAACTTAACTATAACCTTCCTTCTTCGGCGACTGGCACACGACAATTGTTTGCGGAAAAACAGTTTCAGCGCAACGCGTATGCTCCTGAAGTGTCATAGAAGGAGCTGAGAAGCCTGCATCGCAGAAAATGTGGTGCCAACTTTGGCGTCTTTGTCGATGAGCAAAACATTCCGATGGAAGCAACGAATAAAGATATCGGCTCAAGCTGGAATCGAATCCAGGCATTCTACATGGCAATCAAGTGTTTCACCACTGAACCACACAAGTGCTTCAAATTGCTTGGAAAAATACCATATGATAGCTTCATGTCGAGGCAAACATCAGTTTGTTTGCAGTTGTGGCTCTCCACTCTTATAGCAATGCAGGAATCCCTTCACATACACATACGTCTGGCTCCGCAAACTGCACTCACGCGTTGCACCGGAAGGTCCCCTGTTTGTCCCGGAAGCTGGCGTCTTCTGTCCGTCTCAGTCGCGCAATTGAAATATTCTCGAGTGGCAGCTGTTGTTATGATCATACTTTTCTTTTGTTTTTTTTTTCAAACTCTGCGATTACGCCTCACTTTACACGCCGACAAACGCCACACGAAAGACGAAAGACGCCATGCCGACACCGTCCAAATATGGCGGAGTGCTGCAACGTACAAAATGCGTAAATAGTAATGCAGCTTCGAGGTACTTAGGCGTGAAATGTCTTCCCTTACGACTTTTCCGGTTGATTCGTACAGTTTAGCGTGCTACAGGCAGGTATTTCTTTCAAAAAAGAAGAGAAAAGCTCTCTTCCGGGACAAAAATGGCGGCTTCCGGTGGCTTCACGCCCGCGTGCTCGATGCGCCATTCAGCTCCTCCTAGTGGAGATCAGTGGGACGACCAACGCCTCTGGCATGCACGTCATCGTACCGTAGCGTCGCTTCAATGTACTAAAGGCTCTGATATACTCCAGAGTAACGTCGACGAGCACGCGCGCGCGCGTCACGGCGACGTTACGTCCGCAACAAACAGCCCTCTATAGGCTTCCCAAGCAACGCTTAGCGGCGCTGCTGCTCTTGACAGGCAGCGCCATCTCTGGCAGAAAAAGAGAAACTGGGGTGTAAGCAGCACGCGTTTTCCCTTCTCTCCACCGCGTTGCCGCTCGCTTCTGTGCACGTGCAGAGCTCTCGCGGTGCGCTTGCGGCGCCTCACAATGTACCGCTTGCAGTGTGGCTTCAAAACAATTTTCAAGCTTGACTGGCACTTCTGCAAAGCGAACTTGGTAAAATGAGAAAGGCTCGTCAATCACGTTAACGGTGAAGAGGAGACGATCGACGACAACGACGCCCAACTCAAAACGAAATGCATTTCCCAAGTCGCGATTACACCGTGTAGGACGTATACCTCGAGGTAAGTCTCATTCTGTCATGTTGAAGATGAATAATGGTCCACATGCACTCCGAAATGAAGCCGTACACGCTATCGATGTTCTGCGGCGTGGACTACGAATCATATGATTGTTGTTTTGATATGGCATGCTTACAGCAGCAGCCGTGTACTTTCGTGAACAAACGTTTGCGGCGTGCGAAAAAAAGATTATACGGCCATGGCACTGCTTCCTGAGAAGGTTAGAGTCAAGTCCTCCATGCCGCCGGAGAATCACCCGCCGACTAAGACGCGAGGCACCTAGCTGAGCTTTAACCACTGTGAAGCAAGATGAACTGCTCGCCTCATTTTTCGGCTCTCGCGTCATGCTTGCAGTCTCTTTTTATGATATCGACTTGACAGGCGTATAAAACCTGCTGCGTGAACGCGACTAGAAAATCGCACGTCAGAAGGTGGTTACTTCAAGTTTGCAATTAAAAAGCATGTATTAAGTGCCAGTTATATTTAGCGGCTTAAATATATATCACTCTAATAAAGTGACAAAAACAAAGCAAACCTGCAGAACGATGTCAAAGCTTGCGGAAAATGCACAGACGTCCGTTCCGGCGTGATAAAGCAGCCTTCCCGACGCGTGAAATGCAGGCGCCGAACTTCTGACAATGTGCCGAGTTCAGCTTAATTCAACCAACCGCGCAATGCTAAGGGTATAACGCGAATGTGAACGTTCAACAAAGACGGGTAGGTCTCACGAACACGGGGAATCAAAACACAAGGTTGCTTCGCCTACAACCGTAACTGGACTTTCACAATACGAGAAGACAGCGAGTAATCATTACTGTAGTCGCTGCGTGCATGCGCCGCGTTACTTACCGATTCAGGTAGTCGGAACGAACGAAAGCGATGAACTCAGACAGCCAAAATAGAAGGCGAGACAGCGCTGTCAGCTATCCACGCTTGCCGCCTTTATTTCTCGTACGACACGCCCGGGAAACGATGCAGTTTAACACGTGAATCGTGTGCCTTGGTGTTGTCTGCACTGTTGTGGCTGGCCACTAAACCGCAATACTTCGGACCACGCTTGCACTTCCGCGGGGTCGCTTCTGCCATCGCGGAAATGCGCAGCTTCGCACAGCGAGCCTCTCGATTCAACGTACCCAGCTGACGGCCCCCCAGTTACCCGCACCGAGAGAAGAACGCGTGCGCACGTGCGCTACCGCTACCGTGAAAGGGGCTGAGTCGGCCGCGCAGAAGGTTCAGAGCTTTCCGACAGAGCCGCAACGCGGCTGGCGCGGCGCTGTCGTCGCGCCGCAAACTTGAGCTTGGGTTCCGTATTGTCCGCCGTCGCCTGACCGCCGACGCGGCCGACGGCTGCTGGAGCGCTCGGGCGTCGCTCGGCTCCGAATAGATCCTGCTGCATTTCGAGCCGGACTCGCATGTACAGGTACCTGCTTCGCGGGCTGTTTCGTCCGTTCCCGACAGGTGGCGTGGGCGTTCTTCGCTTTACTGCGCATGCGCTCCTCTAGATGCGATCGCACCGGCACGTTAGAGCCGGCTCGACTGTAGCGGAGACCGATTTGCGCCTGGCGTAGTGTCGCCGGCTCGGCGTGACGAAACGCAACTTCCACGCGGGCGCTCGCGTCGGACGTCGGAGTATAACAGAGCATTGACTGACGTCTCTGCCTAACGTGAGTAGCGGCGTTGCGTCAGACCATGAGCTACATTTCGCTGCTAAAGACTGCTGAAATATGTCGGACGGTGGAAAAGGAAAGGCGATGCCCCCCTACCCCCCCCCCCCCCCCCGTAGACGACTTTGTTACAGGAAGGGACATAGCGGTATTTATTATGGAAATGTACCACTGTAGATGCAACAAACAGGGTAAATGCACGCTAAGAACTTCAATGACCTGTACACAAACATACCTCGTGTTTCATTTCTTTGCTACAGCAGAAACAAAGTCCACCGATGACTTAGTTGAGTAACATCTAGTTCTTCATTTTATCATCTCTACAGCACAACATTATATGTGCGAAGATACGTATATGTGGAGGCAAATCCTTTTATTTGCTTCGTGCTGCAGTATTCTTCGCAGTTGAGGTCAATAACGTCTCTGTGCGTCGCAGCGCCTAGCTCAAGAGCGTCATTAATTTCAGCAGACAATAGTTGACGCAACCCACTATATCTGCTGAGTTCTTATGGGCTTCAGGGGGCCGCAGATAACTGCGTCATCGTCTGAAGCGAATGCGACTCGCGACCTTCAAAACTTTGCGATAGAGCTATTCATACGTGGGTGTCAAAATACGCTCGCAAACGAAGCGCTAAAGCCTTTGGCCACTGTGCTCACGTTGTCGTACCAGGCCTGGAAATGCCAATGCTTCGCGTCATTTATTGCTATCTAATGATCGTGCGCTCTACTGGCTGAGTGACAAACGACGTAGGAAAAACGCGAACTAATATTTTAGAATCCTGACTTCTCTAGAGATCATTTCTTTTCGAGTTTGAAGTCCTTTGCAGAGATTATTATGCATTATGCATGACATGCTCCCCTTAGTGGAACGGACGTTTTCAGCCTGCAGGTATGGTACGGTATAGAGCGGTATAACATTGAAGTATGTAGTGGAGCAGCTCCGGAGAAATATTGAGGCACTAAGTGTTGTCATGATTTGCAGCCGCACAGTGGGTTCTTACGTGGTCTGCTGTCTCTTTGTAGGCACCAATATTTTTTTGAGAAAATATACGTAGGTACTGCTGACAGCGACCTTTCTAGCTCGTTGCGAATTGAAGAGTACGTCACATGTCCCGGCTCGTGACGGCAAGGGCCGAATTGCCTTCCCTCTGGAAAGGCCAACGATGGTCAACGTCGGTCAACTTTGCCGCGTCTATAGAACTTTCTACAAGCGACTGGACCATCCTCCAAAGCAGTCACCTGTAAAAAAGCACGAATACCGCCAACCATTCAGATTTGTGGCCACTTTATTGACACTTGTCAAATATGCTTGCTTTTTATGGGCGACTGTATGTAATGTTACCCTGAATAGTTTTACCAAATGTGATAGCTTTTTCGGAGGCGTCTATATATCAGGTTACCCCTTCGGTAATGTGCTAAAAGCAAAAATCCTACTGAGTGTCCAATGAAAAGTGGGAGCAATCCTCTTCGTCTTCCTCTTTTTCTTCTCAGTCGATTGCATCACTATCTCAGTCGGTGCATTACGAATGTATTGAAATGTAGTGTTCTGCTTTGTTTCTTTCTTTCTGTCTTTCTTTCTTTCTTTCTTTCTTTCTTTCTTTCTTTTCTTTCTATTGCATTGCTCAATGCTACCTCCTAACTGTTTCCTTCCGCAGTGCGGGAATCAGACCATCATGCACATGCTTAACAGCACAGCACTTCCGTTTCTACGGGCAACAACGACGGGCCTGCGTTCATAACCAGGCAGCAGTGAAATTTTGCGACGAGAATTGCCAAATCAGCTTCGATAACCTCGATAAAATATCACTTTGCCGTATCAGAAACGGCTGATCGCCGAGAAACCCACGATTGAGAGATCGTAAATAATTTGAAAACGCGTGTGACTGGCGCACATACAACAGTAGCATTTGTTCGCGCTCGTGGACGCTCGGGTTTCTTTTTTTTTTTGCGCTCACACCTACAACGCTAACGACTTCTGAGGCAAATGAATCTTCGCTTGAATTGCGTACCCCCATTCGAAGAGTGCTGAAGATTCAATTGACAGCTTTTTTTTTTTAAATTTTTGTCCCTATACACGATCGTTACACTCGTTCGGTGGTCTATGATAGATAGATAGATAGATAGATAGATAGATAGATAGATAGATAGATAGATAGATAGATAGATAGATAGATAGATAGATAGATAGATAGATAGATAGATAGATAGATAGATAGATAGATAGATAGATAGATAGATAGATAGATAGATAGATAGATAGATAGATAGATAGATAGATAGATAGATAGATAGATAGATAGATAGAGACCGAAGTGTGGCTACTCCCACAGCTGTTATGGTGTGTGAATGTGTGAGAATCTCCTCATACTGTCCTTCCAAATATCCAGTTTCGCTGTCACCTGGGGCCTAGGCAGAAATTGTTGTTCGGAAGGGGGTGGGAGCCGGGGTTTCAACAACGTTCTATGTATGCTCATTCGTTTGTTTGTATGTGTGCGTGTTTACATACATATGCAAAATTGAAAAATTTCGGGATCCCCCCGCCCCCGGTCTACGCCAGCGGCTGTCACAAACGAGTTACGTCTCGGTCCTCCTCATTTACAGATGTTATGAGAAGAACAACATCAACAAAACTGAAATGGCACAAGTGTGTCCTATTTATTGCTTTATTTAGGTCATATTTCGTTCAATATTATTCCTTCAAAACACCTTGCCTGGTAAGCATCAAATGGTGTTCGGAAGAGATGCGTCTAAGGCTTTCAAACGCGTGTACATACCAACATTCTGTTACGGTTGTCGACAAGCCTAAATCGTTATGACGTCGATTATAGTTACTATTAAATTGTAAGTTTTTGTGCTCATTCTTCGTTTTCCAAGACGTGATTAGGTTGTTGTGACGTAGACTCTTTTTTAGAGTACTGCCATTGTACTCTATTTTTTTATATGGATGGACGCTATGAGCCAGGCTACGGCTAAAGCTGCCACCTCACGGTGTGTAAAAGCGTTAACGAAATTAAACATGAATTGGAAACGCACCGGATGGGACGGTTGCAGCAACGGCGCGTTTTCTTTTTTCGAGCCTGGTGGCACAGATGTCACCACCCCGTTATAAAGGGGACGCTCATAGCATCCATCAATACAAAAACACTGTGAGAGGAAAGTGTGAAAGATAAAAGGCTCGTTCCTGTAGCCTCCGTAATGTGTTTGGCAGTAGCTCGGTGGTCTAAACGACCGCCAGGTATCGTTGTGGACCGAGAGGTCACGGGTTTGACTCCCGTCAACGGAACGTTTTTTGATAGTTTTTTTTCTTTGCCATATGATGGCGTTCATTTCGCTGACGTACTTCCGTGACGGAAATACGTCATGGATGTCTTGGTGGACCCCGGCATTATACACTTTCATGTTAAAAAACACCTATTTTGTTTAAAGGAAAGAAGTGTTAATTTCAAGGGCTCGTTTTTCTTTGTTATACACAATATTAATGAGAACTAACAGACAATAATGCCAAGGAAAGTATAGGGGATGTTTTTAGTAATAAATGTAAGGTAATTGTGAAGAAAGAAAAGTGGACGAAAAGATAGCTTGCCGCGGGCAGGGACCGAACCTGCGACCTTCGAATAACGCGTCCGATGCTCTACCAACTGAGCTACCGCGGCGGCCATCCCCCCGTCCACTTTATAGGGTATGTGTGTGCATTTAAACGGGGGAGCGTCAGTGAGCGCCGCCGGTAGCCATGACGGCGAGTGTGGAACACTCTTTTTCTGCCTGTTGGCGTCACGTAGCACGTGAACTTATTACGAGCTGGCAGCTAACCAATAATCCCTCGCATACTACCTGAAGGCATCAAGTCTGCCAGAACGAGACCCTCGCTATGAATGAAGGAAAGAAGTGTTAATTTAGTTACTAACACCGGGAAGACAGAACCCCGCTGAATAATTTGTGAAGTCATAAAAATGATTCGCACGTCTGATACAGTAATGAATTTTGGTGCTCACATAGCTCGTTTTTTCTCCATTTTTATTTGGATTTAGTTATCTTGATTCACGTAGGAACTTCGTTTTTGCGCATAAGTTGAACGAACAGCAATAGACGCCTCGGACAGGCTGTTCGACGTATGGATACGTGGCCCCATCTTTGCCTTTTACAAATGTGGGACCCCCTACCAAAATTGCGGCCAGCCTGTCTGAGGCGACTAGTGCTGTCCGTTCAACCTATCAGCACATTATATTTCTATTCGTCGGCGCACAGATTTGCTAAGCACATTGCCTGAAATTTGGCACGACACGAATACAACATTCCCTTTCCCTGACCACTTGAACAATAAATGTAACGTGGCAGTCTATTGAACGCCCCGATACTACGATGGTGGTAGACACACTGCATTGTTTGTGGCTCTCTTGATGACTTCATACGAATGCTGTTACTTGAAGCGTCGAAAACAAAAACACGCATTTTTTTCCTGAAGTCACAAACTTTCCACAATAAAACATCAGATTTTGGTCGACGCACTTGCGAAGCACAACTTACATCTCTCTATCATGTTCGATTTTTCAATGTAGTTGAATCGAAACATGGAGGAATAGCAAACTACAGTATCTTTTTGTGTTTTACCATTGTGGAACACAAAGACCATACATAGCACAAGAAGGTAACCGATGTTTTTACTATCGTAAAGTCTCTGAGCTGCATGCTTTTATTATTGTTTCGGTCCCTATTATTTTTTTCCACGTATGCTGTGTACATAATAGCACGGCTTCAAGAACGTTTTCATGAGTTGGTCGTGATGATAAAACTCTTCACTTTCATACAGGTTGGCGCAAACACATGTGGCTTATGTATTATTGCTCGCACGTGCAATTTGCAAAATGCTGATGTTATGTAATGTTTGCACGCATATTTGTGGTCTGCTTTTTGTAAGCAGAACTCACCGGCGTTCCGCATTTACATAGCCATCTAGAAAAAACAATATGTACTTTCAATATGCAGGTTTCTGTTTTTGTGTGTAACATCACAATAAAAAACTCTACCCTCAGGTACTTTCCTAAAAATGTTTAAATGTTTCATTTCGACTCCATTTACCTGTAAACTCTTCTGGACGAAAGCTTGTCTTCGGTCGTCACATTCGGTTGTCATGACAGCAGCCATTGCGAAGCACCAGCCTTGTTAGGGGATCAAAGGCACACTCATCTGCACACGGTGGAGAAGAAAGGCACTCCTGAAGATGCAGGTCACGTAACATCTTTTTCTTGGCAGCATCATCACTGTTTTCGCGGTAATGGAAGCTCCAGACCTCACTGACAGAGTTCCTGCTTCGAAGCGAGCAACTCAGGTGGTGTCAAACAGGTCCCGCGGGAAATCTTCCCAAGTGCCAAGTTATGGCAGCTTGAGTGGCTCTGGCACGAAGAATTCTAAGTGAAGGAAACAATGCTAGCATAAAATCTATCTGCAGCAACATCCGCTTTGGTGCGAATAAAACAACACTTTTCCAAATAAAGCATGCATTATGCGCTTTGTAAACGGCAAAACATAACCGCAGCATAGCATGAAAGCAAACCGCTAGAGATACGAAATAACATTTTTCAAAGGAAAACACGTATGGGCGAGCCCGTAGCACTGGCAGTGCTGTTGTCTTTGTTTATTTTACGTTATATTGCAAACGCACGACTACGAAAGTATGGGTCGCTATGTTCATGACAAATGACAGGGCAGAGAGCCCAGGTGACGGTATAATGGCAGCAGGGAATGGCAGAGAAAGGCACCTGAACGCATTCGTGAATTACTTTATACGCTTGGCGAGCACGGACGCTTTTTGCCAGCACTACATTCGCTAGCAGTGCTTATCAGCCATGGTACCTAATTGTTATCAAAAGCAACTGCGAATTGCCAGCAGCATTTGTTGGCAAGAATGGTTTTGTTCAAGATGGCATTAATCTGCCAATTTTACTTAAGCTTCTACAGTAGATATGTCGTTGAACCATACTTCAGGTTGTTTTCCTATTTCAACCGAACACTAGAATCACAGTACAAAATATGTTGTTTTCTGTAGAGGCTGTCTCAGTGGTGTGCGTAAAGTGCCTTTTGTATGACTATGACAGCATAAACGAAAAACAAACTTGAACTTGAGGGCGTGTTTTTCTTCGTTAGACACAACCTTAATGAAATCTAACCGACAATTAGGCCACGGAAGGCGCAGCGGACGCCATTTGTAGCAATCAGGGTATAAATGTGAAGAAATTAAAGTGGTCATAGACAACTTGCCGCCGGAGGAGACCGAACCTGCAACCTTCGAATAAGGCGTTTGATGCTCTATCAATTGAGCTGCGGCGGTGGTTGTCTTCCCGTCCAATTTATCGGGTGTATCTGTGAATTTAAACCTAGGAGTGTTAGTCAGCGCCGCGTGTAGCCATGATGGCGAGTGTGGAACTCTTTTTGCCTGCTGGTGTCACGTAGCACGTGATCTTTCTGTGAGCTAGCAGGTGACCAATAATCCCTCGCATACTATTTGAATGCTTCAAGTCCGCCAGAACGAGACTATAGCTATGAACGAAGGAAATAAGGGAAATACAAGGGCTCGTCTTTTTTGTTGAAATTGCAGCAAGGAAAAAGTCACAGTTTCGCCGCAACGGCGAAGCAATGAATGCGATAGCAATGTATGCGGTGACCGGCAAGCAGCTGGAAACTTCCAGCGCACTGCTCATGCACAAGGAGTCATCAAAAGAACACACAAAAGACTAGCGTGAACTAATAACATTTACAGCTCGAGACTAAAGGCTCACTGCTCAAACACAAAGAACGACGCACGACACGAGTGCACAGGTACACACAAGCGCAAGCTTACAACTATCACAGTTGTTACTTTGTGTTTGAGCAGCGCGCTCCTTTTGCAAACGCGGCCGCTGCAGCGATCGAGGTGACCTACGTGCTCTCTGTAACGTCAGCAGTGCGGTGAAAGAACAAGACGTACAAACCGCCTCCATCACGAAATAAGCGCGCGCGTAGGGGCGACCACGCCCCGTAGGGCAAAGTAGAGCTTTTAGAGGTAGCAGGCGCGCGCATCACAGCGAGCGGGGCGGCGACCTTTAAAGCGTGCCCTTCGCACCCGTCGCGCCACCTCGCTGGGGATCAAGCAAACACGCTGAAACGCTTCCGAGCTCGGCTTACTGCCAGCGGTAAATAGGGTATATAAACAACTCGCCATTACTATGCTGCAAGACGTACTCTCCGTGGCCCGTAGTCGTGTAGCGCCGCGCTTTGCGGAGTGAAGGGGCGCCCGTCCGAATTCATGCTTGGGAAAAATATTTCTGAATTATCTTTCTTAGTGGATATATATAACGCCTTTTCAGTTTTCGTTTGGCAGCTACTTTGTTCTCTCGCTCGTTAGTGACGCCACCTTGAACCATAACCGATTTGTTTTATAGCTCGTGTTACAACGTCTCGTGTTTCAAGTCAAATGAAGGCGTTCACCAAGTCCAGTACTAGCTTCTTAACTTCATCTAAGAGACTTCCTTCGGGATACATCTGACAGAGGAGGAGGCTTTTTGAACGCGCTCCGTCGTGTTGAAATTCTGATGGCGCAGTTGATGATCCGTGTCGTGCGGTTACAAAGCGTCCGCAAAGCTTACAGTCGTTGCAGCTCCTCTTGGGCCGTCAACTCCTAAGAAGTTAACAAAAGCGGCGGGAATGGCGCATGGCCGGATGCTGTACGCTGTTAAAAAACAAGTATTAACAAATAAAAAAACGGACATGATAAAATGTATGCATCTGGACTGAAGGGTCCCGTTTACTCGCTTCGTTGTAAATCTGTGTAAGAAAGACGCGGAGGCGTCATGAAGCATCCCTCGGGCTTGGGGAGAAAACATATCCTGCGGAAAGCAAACACTGCTATTAACAGCCCAGCCCAATCTTGCAGTCGTATGTAACAAGTAGAGATTAAAAGCGGAGTGGGCCTGCTGTTCGGCGTCAACCTGATAGAATAGAAGGCCAATAGCCGAGGTAAATAAAGAGCGGCGTTTGGATCAGATAGGCTTGTTGCCAGGGGGTGCCACCCCGGGCCGGTGCCGCGCTTCGTTGTCCGCTGACATTACACAGTTCGTCACACTAACGCGCACAGGAATCAGAATGGGAGAGAACGATTGCGTTTGCCTACACCAAGGTCATGACGAGCACTGACGTAATTTCTTTTCCCCTTGTCATTCCTTTTTGTGTAGCTTCCAGAGCGCTCGTGGGGACGAGCTAAGAGAGAAAGCGCCTAATGTGTGCGACACATGCGCGTAATTCCGCTTGTTCTTGAGGGATTCGAGAAATTTTGGCGGCACTAGATTCCTGAGACAATAAACTTTCATAATGAGGTCATTTAATGAATACTTAGAACAGTGGCTCAGAATTCGTTTAAAAGTGCAGTAAATGGAGAGGCGTTAACCAGAGTGGCAGCGAACATTTTGGACAAGCGATGCAATCCTCTAGAAGGAGCAGAGGTGGGTTCGGAATTGCCATGTGCAAACCACAATGGTATCTGAGCATTCGTGCGAAATGTTTCCTAATGAAAGTGTTCTCCACCGCTGAATGTGGCGGAACGGAGTACTGCCGCGCCTTTACCATCGCCGTTCACTGCTTTGATGGCATCTCTCTGCGTGATTCGTCTGGGGAAAAAAGTTTGCGGGCTACATTGTATGGGGTGCTGGCGAAGGAGATAAAATATCTGGGGAGGGGCGAAGCATGTAAGGAAGGGTGTTTCAGCTCCACTAACGTGAAACCTGTGGAGGGGCAAAACATGCATTGTGCGCCGGTGTTTTACACAGCACAATCACTGCTAATGGGCAATGAGAGACAGAAGAAAGATTAGACACAGAGACCCACAGTCCGCTGTTAGTTAACGTGCATGCTGCGAATCCTTATTGTTGAACAACGCACAAGAGAAATCTCCCAGCGGCACTACATTGCAGGTCAAGATTTATTGCCTATATATACGGGGTGGCCGCTCAACGGTTGTGCAGCGCGAGAATTCGTTTTTTTCAATCAAGAAACTCGCCAGCAGACGCTGCCTGCGTCGGCGATGTCTCTCGCGGGCGAGGGCGCGTTCTCGTTCCTTGCGAGCTGGTAGTTCAGCGTTCATCCCAGAAAGAGCGTTTCCATAGTCAACACGCACCGCTCGCTCTCTCTCGCCCCACAGCGAGCGCTGGGGCGGTGGCGCCCTCACTTGTGCTCAAGCAAACGGACAGGACACGACGATGCAAGCAAGCGAATGGGTCGCGACGATGCACACGGTGACAAGCCGATACCCTAAGGTGCTTCGCTCCTAAAACAAGAAGCATGGATAAGCTAGAAGTACGCTCCCTTTTGGTGATACGGTGTGCAGTGTGAGCGCAATCAAGGCACGAAGTTCAAGAGCTCATCATTTGAAAGAGCTTCTGTTCAGGCTCCGGAAACAAAAACCAATAAGGTGAAGTCATTTATTGTGGTTCGCATTCTCAACGAAGCACTAGAGAAGCAGAAGGGATAACCCACTGCCTTAGCCTCAAGTGAAGGCATGGAACGCAACGCACGACTAAACATATTAAAATATTTTCAGGCAGCATTTAAGAACTATCAGAAGGGAAAAATTGGCGTGATGACACGCTAGGCATAGACAGAATAACTTGGGCACCGGGGCAATAGGGTGTTTCAGGTGCCCTCTATGCAGATGAAGCGGCTCGACGTTTCAGTTATTACCGAGCTGCCGAAGAAAACATCGTCCGGGACACAACATCCTTACACCCAAGTTACGAAGCAATTTTGCGCTATTACAGACAATTGAGAAGTTTCTACCCAGCACCGCTAAATAACCTTTCAGCCGTGGATTATTCGATGTTACGTAGGCTCTATACGGAAACACACGCTAACATGCATAGATTATACTTACACTACACAAGAGGATACAAATATACCCGTGGTGCAAGAGCACGCCGGCGGCCTACCACATCAGATGGGAATCCACGGCTTGCACTTAAGAGCAAGGAGAGAATAACACGGTTCACGTGGGAGGCATTGATGTCGAGCCCTGCCCTCGGGGACCCGCTCAGGCTGCTCCGGATTGCAGAAATGATGGCGAGCGTCATCGGTGTCTTGGAATATAATAATATTATCTAGGGTTTAACGTCACAAAACCGCGATATGATTATGAGGGACGCCGTAGTGGAGGGCTCCGGAAATATTATCCACCTGGGGTTCTTTAACGTGCACCTAAATCTAAGTACGCGGGCCTCAACTATTTTCGCCTCCATCGAAAATGCAGCCGCCGCGGCCGGGATTCGATCCCGCGACCTTCGGGTCAGCAGTCGAGCGCCATAACCACTAGACCACCGTGGCGGGGCAGAAATCGTCTCTAAAGGTTGACTCAAGGTATACGTTTTCCTGTGACGAACTGTAGAAATGTCTCATAAAGTGACGTTTCTCAGGCGGCATTGACTGGGCTAGTTGGTAATCCATTGGAATCCATAACATCAATTATCCATAACACTGTTAAAAAACTGTTGTGCTGTTGATTTAAATGCAAAGAGTAGCAAAAATAATGCCGACCTACAGGAGACGTCTCATTACCATCCATAGATATTCGTGAAGAGGGATAGATTCAAATCCACGAAAGGCGGGGATCACAACAAGAACTGAAACATTCGGTTTACTACCCTGCAATAGGCGAATGAAGAAAGTGAAATGGAGAACAAAAGCTATGTGACTCTATGTACCTATGCACCAAATTAATATTTGAGAAACCGTAGCGTGGGCATACATGCGTGACTGTCATACTGCCGTGACTGTCAAGACTATCGTACTTGATTCAAGAAAATAGTACTGTCGTACATCAACATTAGGGTACACGAAGTTTAGTGAGAAAAGAAGTTAAAGAAATACGTTGATGCTACTTAGTTCTATGCGGTCAAACCGGTTGCTTCATAAATGGTCATGGCGCAAAGCCCTTGCAATTTTACATAATCGACTAAGGCTGTAGCGCTTGATCGACAGCGTCAATTCTTTTGTTTGGCCTATATTTTCCCGCACGCAGGAAGAAAATGGCGAAAGAAAACGTGAAAAGCGCTGCTACGAAGTACAGAGTGCAGCGTTATTACGATTGTGTTGTTACGATAGAGCTTAGACGCGAAAATAAGCGGCCTCTCCTATACGCATAGAGCTCACGAAATGTAAAGGAATTCTCAGTAAGCGTGTAAGAAGAAAGGACGCCACATGAACGGTAGGTGAAACCTCGGCATTTTGACTGTTCGCGCTTCTTCTGCGATATTATTGAGATAAGGGCTAACGGCTGGAGGACGAGAAACTGATAAAATCTCGAGACAACAACAACGAACAAAAGAAAGAGAAGGGCCATGATCGCGAATCACGCCTTCCATTTCCTTGTCCCCTTGTTCAATCGCTTTCTTGTATTGATGCTTTTTAACGTTTTGTGTGCGACTTCCCGCTTATTACATTTGTATGTACTGGCTGGGCATGTTGCCCCGTAGTAGCTAGGCTTGTCGTGGCTTCCAAACCCGAGAGCCCGGCGGTTTCTTCCTGACCTTCGGGGTTGACGAGACGCAGGAAATCGGCAATCTTGTTAGAACCGCGGGCCAGAGCACTTTGACAGCTTTTGTTCTTGTGTTTCTTCTATTTTCTTCGGTGCGCGTCGCCGCCACAACTCTGTATCGCCTTCGCTTACGCAGCGTTGCTCGCTCCATTGTCTGCCTTGTGGGGCGTGGATGTACAGAAGGCGGTATCAGGCATCTAAAAGAAGCAAATCGTGACCTCCTACTCATCACTCCTCCAGGACATCCTTTGCGAAGCAAGAATGCCGCTAGTGGATGCTTTATTTGCTAAATTTTATTGCTCTTTTTTACACTGACTTTTCTTGACTTTTCTTGACTCCTTGATAACCAGCTTTCTCTCCGCATGAGGAGTTGCGGGGAATAGTTTGCACAATCAGTATGATCACGAAGAACCAAAGCGCGCAGAAGCAAGAGCACTCCTGACAAAATTCCCGCATAGTCATTCTCGTGAGAATATATCCCCTGGAGTAAATGTAGATGGTTCTATATCGATACGAGAGTCTCATTGGATTTACGCTGGATAAATACGCCTTCGATGTAATAGGTGTTACATTCAGCAAAGACGTGGTCTTATTGGTGTTGATTCATTCTTAATTAGGAATGAATCAACACCAATCAACAAGTCACTTAAGGGACGTCAAAGGAGTGCGGACACCAAAGTCGGACGGAAAGCTGACTATAGCATGAGCTGTGCGTGCTTACTAAAAATGTTGTGGCCAATATTGATGGAGGAGAGACGGCTTGAAGGTAAAATTAGTTCATTCTGAAGTGTAGGAGTGAAGTGTGGCTCCTTTTCAAGACCTGTCGCGAAGACCATCAGCAAAGCGTTTAGAGGGAGCTGTAAACGGTGTGACGTTGGACATGTGTACGGCAAATATGATGACATTTTTGAGGGAATATAACTGCCCATCAAACGCGATCATGTGTAGTATGAAAATATTTCAGCGTGCGACGCCAAGGCACCAAAAGCGAAATGCTTTTTCATTTCCACTTGCTCGCGCCTTGGCACACACTCATGGTGAGATTTTTCCAACACCGATAGCGACGACGACATGGCTTGATTGCCGGGAGACACAGTTGAGCGTTTCAGTAGCGCAAAGCGTAACCGCAAGAACTGTCGCCGCGAAGCGGAGGCGCACGCATGAAATGTAGCGCTCGGCACATATCTTTGCTAACGTCTCCGTTTTGGTACTCCACGTGATGCTGCCGTGGCCTGGTACTTATTCGTGACGTCACACGGAGGTTATCCTCGAGTCAGGGGAAATTTTTGAAATCGTTGGTTGCGCTATGTAAATACTATAATATTAAATTACTAGGGATGTTCTCATGTACAGGTCGGTCCACTGTTAAAGGGAACACTCGAATGAGCCCCCCTCATTTTGCTGGCCCCCTCATTCCAAGTTTATGTGGAAACGTTGTTTGTTCAAGGTACTGGTCTGTCAAAGGGAGTCGGAACTGTCAACCACCAGTAGTCTTATGTAAATCTAAGCCACTGTACTGTTGCAAGAGAGCGATATCCTGACATGCCCTGAACGCAATTGTTCCCTTTAACAGTGGACCGACCTGTACATCGCGGTCGTTAGCGGAAAGTAATAAGATTAAGCAGACATCAGTTACTGTCACCCTAACTTTCCAAGGGCAGGCAAAGAAAATTTCACTTTAAGCTATCGCAAATGTCATATCGGCATTATACATGAAGCTGGCAAAAGATTTTCCAGAACAAAACAAAAACATGACTATTCCGTTGAAGTCCAGTTCATTGCAGAAACTCGCAACCGCTTTCTCTCGAAGACCAGATCGGCGAAAAGAATAACGCCTCCGAAATATTTGTTTGTCGCACCCATTTTTAATCAGCAGCAGCTGTTTCCCAACTTTGGTTTCGCAAGACCTCAAGTGCTATGATGACAAAAGCGAATGTTCGCTGAGAGGTTTTATACAAAACTGCTCTTCGTTTCCTTTCTTGTTGCTCACGTGTCGACCTCTGGGGCTTAACTTCAGGCCCCTTCGACAAAGTACAAGAGTTTACGGTTAGTTTTGTTCTTTGCAGATTGGTAACGCCATTATTTTTCTTTCTTGCGGCTTCTGTTTCGTCGACCTCAACGGATGTAAATTACATTGAAGCGGGCGGAATCTCTCATGATAACTATATGCTCCGAAAGGGCTTCTCAAAACATTTGATTATTATAATTCTTTGGTGCAGAAATAAGGTTTTATAAATTTTCAGATAAGCATCGAACAACGTTTGGACGTGCCTTCTCTGCTGAAAATACAGTTACTACTTGCATAGCAAACCTAAGTACATTGGTTGATTGAATTAGTTTGGCGCCTAAAAAGCAGTGCCACATTTGCCCACAAAGAGAGAACAACCAAGAAGGAATTCATTTGTCAAACAAGCTCACGCCAGCATCTCTGACGCTATTTTCCGCACCAGCGACGATATTCCTCCAAACGCTATGGTACTGATATATACGCAGTCAAAGCAGTATAGTCACAGAAAAAAAATGTCACAGTTTCACCGCAAGGGAGAAGCAATGAATGCGATAGCTACAAATTGTAGTGTTCTAGGAAGTGAGGCTGGCAGCTAACTGTTTTGTATGCGATCTCGCTCAACTACAAAACGCTGGTGTCAGAGAATACGGCCGCTCCAGGGGCAGATGCTCTATCTGCATAGTCACTTAGCGTTAACAGCGCAACACGTAGATGTCTGTCGTGATGACTGTCGAGATAGCGCGCGCTCAAGCGATCGCAACCGCGCTCTCAGATTGAAAGTTCAAAGTTGTTGCTCGCTCGAGACCTAGCCGCCCCCCCCCTTCGCGTCTTTTCATACGCGGTAAAAACGGGCGGGGCGTTTCCTTTCTACTTCGACGGCAGGCCTCCCGAGCGGGGTGATGTTATCGCATGCACCCTCCGAGCGACGGAAACGGGCCTGCTCGTTTGATCTCTGCTTCGGCTGCGTTCGTCGCCCCCGCTCGCGCGCTTTTACCCGCGGTACAACATACGATGCGCGGGGAGATCTTATAAATTTGGACTTCGTACGGGACATCACGGCAACGGTGACGGCGACGGCAAAAACCAGTCTTGACTGTCGATATAATTGCTATCGCAATAAAAATCGCAATGAATTATCAAATATTCCGACAACCATCCCGAGCTGAATGAATTGAGCGGTTTGCTGAAGGGTTCTTCTTTCAATCTAAGACATATCATGGAGCAACGTCGATTGCCCACACTACAGGATTCAAGCTGAACCACTACCAGAATTCAGCATATAGGTGGCGATAAAGCAAAAGCCTTGAATGTCCAGAAACTATTTACAGTCAATTCTCGAGTACTGTCTCGCGCAAAACTTGTTCACCGCTTTCAGAATATGGCGCTGATGACGAGGTGGTGGTCCCAACAAAACTTTCCAGGCCAGAAGATTGATTCACGCCGACCTCTCAGCTTTTTTGCCACAATAAACGTTTCTCTATTTCTCTAAGCATATTTAGAAATTTTAAGTCAGTCCTGCACTATCTTTCATCAGCTCAGAGTCGTGGGTTAAAACCAACTATCATTCGAAATAAGACAAACGTATCCTCAGTTAAAATGCAAAGGGTGTGGCTTAACACTTCACTGCCTTCAGTGACATCAACGGTGTGAACGTGCTGATAATGGTGCTAAAAATTCCCATGAAAATGACGTGCAGGAAGGCGTTCCCACTAACCTTCTAGGTATTTACGCTAGAAGCACAAGCGGAACAGACACGTTTAAAATTCATCAATCTCTGCATAATAATTTAAAAATTCACATTTAGAACTTCTTAGTTACAAACACGAGCTACTAAGCCAGAACATAGAAACAATTTAGTGGAGTATAAATGTAACAAGGATGTGTTTAAATATTACTTTTTTGCGGTTGCCATCCGTGAAGGGAATGTGTCGGTGCGTCTCACCAATAACGCTGTCATTTTCTGAGTTTAGTTAAAAATTGAAAAATATCTGTGCGAAATTAATACTGCTCTTTTTTAATGTATTGTTCGAAAGTTAACATGATGAGTGTTCACAGTGCGGCTACTAGTGTCCACCTGCTATGGTCTCAGTAGATACTGGTAGTATTTAAAATAAATAAATGCATAAATAAATAAATCTATAAGTCAATAAATTCCAATACCAGAACCGGTACAGCAGCAAATATTTGTTCGCTCGCGTCATTTCCCATATTTGAGGTAGAATACGGCTGGGTTTCTATATTTGTTGATGCAAAAGGAGCCTTTGTTTGCTCCATGGCTAGCACCCTCGTATTTATGACGTGGGCTGAGAAGGTATGTGGCAAAAAATACAATATGCTTATAAAATACAAATGCAATATGCAGTATGCAAGAGTGCAATAAATATTTTTTTAGCTATCACCGTCAAATTTTCAAAACAAATATTTCTCCAAGCATGAGGTTGCCAGAATCGTTACAAAGTAATTAACCTCACGTTTACTAATTGTACAGCTGGTCATAGCCCAATGTGGTCTGCAGTTAAAGAATTTAAAGCTTCAAAGGCAAGATTCTCACGTTTAAAAATAAATCACTCTTAAGAAGTTAATAAATTTTAGAATGCAGCAAACTTGCATTTCCCTCCGTATGACTGCAATAGATAGACACTGGCAACTGTACGAACAAAAACATTCGGCAGATCCCACACGTTGTGAGAATCGGTTTCATGCGAAGCAGTCAGCGAGTGCTTCTATGCTGTGTTACATGGCTTTGAGCAAGCGTTAGAAGGTGGATCAACGTGTTTTTTTAAGTGTAGGAGCTGTGTGCACATCGTGGGCTTGCCAGGCACGTGGACAACACTGGCGTTTAAAGGGTAAGTTTAGTGCGACGTAACGTAACCTCTCACGTTAGATTACATACGTCAGTATTATCGAAACTAAGTGCACTTTATGGTGCAATCATGTGAGTATCATATGTAAATTTCGTTAATGCATTCCTCCTGGATAGAGCGATGTTTCAATATAGCATGCTGAATCAAAGGAATAAAAATGTAATCTTTATTAGACTGCTATAAAAGCGCAGCCTACACTGGAACCACAGACGTTAATCTCATATAACGCCTGTATCCTAGGAGTATATAAGCAGTGTTTATTGCTTCCTTGCAAAACTATATATCCAGCACCACAACCACAATTGACGTTGCGCCGACATTACGCCTGCATCGGCTGTTTTTCCAAACCAGTTTACAGACCTGTTGTGGCTCCGTGGTAGAATATCGGATTGCCACAAAGAATGCTTGGGATCGATTCCTGCGGAAATCGTGATTTTTATTCTTTCCATTCGTTGGGTCAACGCTGCAGATGTCGGTTTTTCTTTACGCTCTCGCATTGAAATTACCAATGGCTGTTCTCGCCGTTTATGGGTAGATGTAATCTGTCAAACTCCTGTGGCGCATACCCATTCAACTCGGCCCGTGGTAAACGGGCATGTGCCACACTTGCCTGAAGGAACGTGTTTAACGACGTACGCGACAGGATTTTCACGTTATTAATGTCATGACCCAACAGTCATATTCATCAACTCCTCATACCCTCCCACGGCAATTATGGTCTACACCAAGTTAAGGAGGCGATCTTGAGAGCACCCTGACGTAAGCGCCTAGATAGATAGATAGATAGATAGATAGATAGATAGATAGATAGATAGATAGATAAGATAGATAGATAGATAGATAGATAGATAGATAGATAGATTGATGATTGATTGATTGATTGATTGATTGATAGATAGATAGATAGATAGATAGATAGATAGATAGATAGATAGATAGATAGATAGATAGATAGATAGATAGATAGATAGATAGATAGATAGATAGATAGATAGATAGATAGATAGATAGATAGGAACGCGAAAAATGCCCAAGGTTCGCCAAGAAATGCTCCGCATTTAAAGCATAAGATAAAGTACCTGGCAACATCGTATGACGGAATCGAATCTCTTTCACTCAGACTCTATAAATATGAATAGTTATTACACTGCGAAGTCAGCGTAACACCAATGCGATGTATTCAATACGCACTTGTCATATCGCAGTAAAAGTTTCCCGGCAGCCAGGCACTCAGAAATGTGACCTCGCGAGAACTTCTTTTCCCATGGTGCCATCAGTGAAGTGCAAAAGGTGGGAGTGTAGGATTCATTCATTTATTTACTGTCGGAAGTTGAACACGTCGTATCCGCACATGAGCCCAAATAAACTCCGAAAGCTGTAATTGCCAACACGTCGGTCTGCATCTGGCATAACGCGTATTGAAATATGCAGGACGGAAAATAACGTCGGGAGCGGCTTTCCGTCAATTGAACAGGAGCAGCCCACATCGGCTGTTCGCATTCGCCAGTCTCCTTGAGATATCTCGTTACTGTGAATATTTTACGGCCCTCGAAACTAGGCCGAGCGTCAGTGGCTACCTGGAACTTCATTTTTCTACGTTTCGTTTATCGTTTTTGTTTTTCGCCTCAGCGGCCCGGGCTTCATTTCAACGAGAACTATTGGTAATGAATGTCGACAGTCCACGTTCTCGAGAATTCGGGCGAACGGCTGGCTACGTGTTTCAGAAAAGCGAACACAGCACACCACCATCCATCTTATTGCACCATAAAAGATAACTTATCTTGATAATATGCGAGCGTTACCTATGCATAGAGACATCCATTCGCTGAAACTTCCAAGATACATTCTAGTCGTTTGGCTTGTGCGAGAAACCTTTCCCTGGTTGGACGAAAAATATACGCGTGGGTGTGTGCGCATAGAGGGATTCTGCAAGTTTAATACATCCAGTATATGTTGTGAGCCAGCGCTGAACGGCACTCGAGGAACTTCCCTAAGTGCTATTCATGGCCTTGCTATGTTTTCTGTGAGTCATGAGTCCAGGGAAATAAAGGTAGGCAATGGTGCTCACTTTCTGCGGCACTCATACCTATCAAAATGCTGTCGCTTCCCCTAAATGTAACGCTATACCTCTGTTGCAATTTTTAGGCCATAGCTGCGCGCGCCTTCCGTAAACAGCTGCATGAATACATCGCGTGATCACTGATATCCACAGAACACAAAACACATCATCAGTACACAAAGTCAGTCAATCTCTTTATCCACAAATAATAGAAAATTGCATTATTGCACTACTGTGAGACGCCTGGCGGGCTGGAACAGTGGTCTTCCTTCATAGCAATGTCGCACAAACCCTATAAAATGTCTATGTTTACTGCTTGAAAGGCACTCACAGAAAAAAGTGCAAAATAGCGACCACTTCCCAAACGGTATCACAGGCTATGACACTATGGAAGGCAGATGACTTTGTGGAAACAAGTACAGCTTCACTCTTATCGTTACTTAAACAAAAAAGAAGTATGATTTCGACACACTTTGCGTGTGTCGAAATAGAATTAAGCTGTGGAGCCAGAGGCCATCAGTCTACTTATAAACCAAGCAGTTTCCACTGCCGGCATATTATTATTATTATTACTATTATTATTATTATTATTATTATTATTATTATTATTTTATTATTATTATTATTATTATTATTATTATTATTATTATTACGAACTAGTGGCACTATTGGTAAACTATATCTACCAGAGTTGCATTAGAAGGCAGTCTACAATTAGGCTGCAATTACTATTTTGTTGCGCCGGATAAACGCTCATTAAGCGAGAAACTGTCCGTTTTTGTCGCAACACTTGGTTACTTGGCATCCTTTTCAGCTGTTTCCCTCCCACGGCACAGATTGGTAATAAAACGGACAACCGGTAATGAGGTCAGCAAATTCGATTGGCTACGTAGTTCCGTTTATTTCTAATGTCAACTCGAACATTCCCTACGGCCGTTTGCTCTCCCGTCCTCACTGCCCTACTCCCCTCCACTAAACTTAAACATAAAATTCTTCGTTACATCGTTCTTTGCTCGGTCGCTATCAGAGCTCGGTTGCATAAAGGCCATTATGCTGAGCCTACTATTTCTGATGAAATCAAACGTAGCGTCACGTGTGCCAAACTCTGCGGCTATCTCGACTTTATGATGGAAGATATTTAACTTACGGCACCTGTTTATTGATGGGCATGACGACAAGAGCCCCAGACGTGACTGTTTTGTATCCATCCATAGAATTTACGAATGAATGCGATAAAAATATTTAAAGAAATAATCTTTGAAAGCCAATAAATGAGAAGTAATTGATCACATGCACGTCTAGTTTTGTGGGGATGTACTTGCGACTCCAATGACTGCGAACAGAGAGCAGCAAACATTCGTTCAGTGTTTGCCTGATGCAGGAATGTACTCACTAATTCACTCACTCACGGTACGGTCAAGCGTATTTTCTCCGAGTCAATGTTTGCGCTGGGTTTTCTGCGTTTTCATTTGGTACAAGGGATTACAACATTTCTGAACTCGTATCCTCTGCTGCTTCTTTCTCTCTTCGTCCCCATCTTACCTTGCAGTAGGAAGGAAGGAAAAGAGGAAATAGAAGAAAGGCAGTGATGTTAACCGGTATGCTCCCGTTGAATGAGAAAATTGATTTAAAGTTACAAGACAGAGTGAGCACAAACACACGTAGCGTCCAAGTCCGTCCGTTTTGTACCTCTCGATGTCTCTTCTCACTGTAAAACTATTTGCACACAGTAAATGAGGACAAAACAAGAACGGACACGTTTATTCATGGTTTAATGAGCGCAAATAGTTCCACCACGAAGTCAAACCAACTAGCCCCGCCTCTCCGTAATACTAACCATATTGTCTTCAAAAATAAATAGTCACAAAAAAGAAGACGCGGAAGTGGTTTGTCGTTTTTTTTTGTCTCCTGTCGTGCTGCTGACTTTGCATACCAAATCGCCCAATTTTCAACGCTAGTTACGATAAAGGGCCGTACTAATTGATCCCAGTTGACAATAGGCCCCGCAGTTGAGTTTTACAAGTTGTCTTCGTTGTAAAATTTTAGGATATACAAAAATGCGAAATTGATTTGTCATGTGATTAATCAGAAATTGCTGTATGGTACTACGCAGTTTACTGAAGCATCCATTCGTAAGGCATTGTACCATAATTGCAACATGTAAGCTCATAGAATATTTGTGTGATGGATTTTCTTATAATTTCGCCTCGCCAAGTCACTCCGTAAGGATGAGAGACGTTGGTCAGCGTAATAGTGTTTTCAACCGAGGGCCAACCGTTGTGAAGACATCAATCCTTGCGCGTTCTCTGCTCAGTCAATTATTCCTAGCATTTTTTTTTTCCTGGTGGAGTAGAGAAGCCATTATTCATCAATATGCTTCATGGTCTGCATCGGGCTCTTCGTCATCAGACGTAGCTATCATCCCAGACTCCATGTTCAGTGAAGTAGCGAGTTCATGTTAGGCCTATGTCATTCTCAGATGCCACCACTCTCTACGAAGGCAACAAAACAAACAATCATGCCGTCGTAATGTTTCATATCACCCTATAGCTTATTCAACGCTCGCTTGTCACTCTTTAGTATCGTCTCTAAGGACCCTAAGCCTTTGGAAAACCGTGTTAGTAGAATAGCCGCAGAAAATGCGCAGAATACCTGTGTTCGCATAAAAACTGAAAAACAAGGTATCAAATGAGGGTTATGAAATTAGTGACCATATATTCAATTCAAATATGGCCTCGTCACAAGTGAACTTACACACATTCCTCGTGTTTCTGTCGCAAAGGTACATTTCGGGCGTTTTTGTTGCGACATATTCACTGTTAAACGCAGAACCAATATGACGGGACTTGGATATGTGTTCCTTGACGTCTCGTCCCGTCCTGTCATATAAGCTCTGCAATTAGCACTGAATGTGTTCTATAGCAATACGAGTAACAAATACTTCATGTGTGATTAAGAATGCGTTTATTACTTTCCGCATCATAAATCAGACCCGTATGAGCTTTTAGCAACGTAATGAGGTAGGTGAGGTCCGATGTGTTTTGAAATCTCGGACCATCCTGACTGGAGGTTTCTGTTGTGTTCTAACCGGTTGTAGTGTTGCATGACTTCGCTAAAAATGCGCATTTTTCTTCACAGTCGTCATATTTCGTTGCCAATATATAATACATAAACAAACCATTAGGCGTCCCAAGAAAATCATCGTTTTGATCTTATCGATGTTTTCTTTACGTGCAGTGCATGCAATCTAATGTGCTGTTCAGACTCATTTCAGAGCAAGGCGAACAATGCAGGGACACCTCAATAGAAGCTCCACCAGTTACTTAATACGCCGAATAAACTGTGGGGATAAAACTTTTACAACCCGAGGAGCAATGCAAACAAACATATGCTTGACATTCTAAATGCTTCGTAACATACAGCGCATCCCAGCGCATAAAGTGCAACATCATGCATTTCGCGTGAACCTTTTTAATGAGGGCCAGCGAGCAGCAGTGATATATGATGCGTGTCCAATTACGCTAGGTTAACAAGTTTTCCTGACATCGCGCTTCAGGAACAAGGAAGCAAACGCGATTTTCCTAATTCCGGATACCCGGGCAGTAAGTAAGATGTCATTATTCATTCTACAGCGCCTAGGCTCTCATTTAATGTTCCCTAAAGGATTTATGTTGCATGAACATCTACGCAAAAAGTATTTGAAAGCATTTACGTACAAAGAAAGAATCCTACGAGCGCTGGCGAAGCGTTTGATTGAAGAAACGCATTTGTTTCACAGTATTTGTCACATTGTAACGATATACTATAATAATAGGAACATATTGTTCATTTCCGAGAAAAATATGGCAACATTTCAGGTCATGATTTCCTATCCCCTAATATTCATGGGACAGTTCTGACTTTGGGTAAAGAGCCACTCCATGTAAGACTAAATCACTCAAGGAAAGTAATAAATTAAAATAAACCGGCATCGCTCCTCTCCATCTGTACCGACAGGATATCCTGCACTTACCATTAGGAGGAGTACAAGCTACCATTGTTTTTGTACGGCTGTCGTCTGTACTCTAAGCAATTTACAACTGAGCACTACGTCGCTGTTGAATTCCCTATCCCCCTGTCCACCTTTATAAGCGTTGTAAAGTATGTTGGTACGTTATTCCTTAACGAAATGCGAAAAAAAGAACAGTGTGCGTTGACTAAACTTTCTCCAAAACCTCGAAATGGCCTAATCTTTCATAAATACACATGCAGCTTCAGTGCTTAAAACCAGTATAAAAGAAAGACCCCGCAAGTGCAGCTGCTGCTCTATTTGGTTTCAAGGCAAGCTTGTTGTGAGTTACACATTTTCGTGGCGGTGGCGTTGTAACCAAAAAAAAAGAGAACGGTGGTGCGGAAATGCGGCGTCACAAGGTGCCCCGATCACATGTGTATTTGCATGCACCATTTTCCAATAACTGATGCTCTCTCGATCATAGGCCTCTCGGTGCTCAGCCGTTGCTGATACGGCAGTATGATCTTTTCTCAAAGGCGCTTGCCATATTGCATTGTCACATTTCGTTGTTGTCTGGATATAAACAAATGACCGTCATTGTTGCTTGCAGCAACTGAAGTGTTGCACTGCTAAGCACGTTGTTGAAGGTTCAATTCCCTACATGGAAGGAAATAGTTAGGAGGGATCACTGTGGAATGTGAAAGAAAGAAATAAATAAAGAAAGAAAAGTAGTACGACAGGCACGTACACACCGAGCTTTGGTTGCCCTCCTCCCCCAGATAGGGGAAGGGCTCCGGACTTTTTAAATGGCATGCTACTTTGCATATGTGATAGAAAATGCCATTGTCCTGCTTTCGTCTCGTTGTCCCATCTGCTTGCGGACCGATCACAATGAGAAACTTTCAACGGGCCCGCTTCTCCATCCTTCTACTTTGATTCAGCTTTGTATCACTGCCTTTGCGTCACCGCACGCCAAGTAAACTGGCTGCACTGCTGCCAGAGAAGATAACTTCGATGCGGGTTGGCCATTGTTGGAGCGGACAAAGCAAAAGCTGCGCTCGCTGGAGTCCATACCCCGACTTACTTTCGCTGGTCACATTCAGTACAATGTCCGTAGTGTGGCGTGTAGCTTCCCTGCAGCTGTCGCATGGCACCAATTCGATAGCTTGCTGCTTTTTTGTCTTGCCAATGTGGTATATTTTTTGTCCCCATCCAAGACTATTCGAAAGTTGTCTTTCTGCCAGCTATTCTGGTGAAATTCATTTTAATTTTTTAGCACCACATTATCTCCTGCAACGTGCTTCTTGATCTGTACTGCTGTCGGCGTGCGTTGAAAGTAGACCTGTCTTATTCTGATCACACGCTAAGCGTTTCTTTTTCATGTAAGTGTATGTACGAACAAACCGGTTGTCGCAAAATGCTGGCTACTCATTGTCGCTTAGCGATACAGTACTAGTTCAAATGAATGAATGAATAAATGAATGGAGTGAATGAATGAATGAAGAGTCCAAAGGAATGATCAATACGAATAATGAAATAAATGCGAATGAATGCTTGATGATCTTGACAGACAATGTTCATCTAAACATTTCTCCATCGTTATAATAGTTTCTACTAAGCTGCAGAGTTGATGTAGGTCGCGCACTTTAATATAAAATGGAGCAGTCTTCTAGAATAGGTGATGAAAGGGAAACAGTGCGACATCAGCTGTACGCTTGGGTACTGGTTCTACAGTGTTGGTCTTATTCGTCGAGCCCTGTTGTCATCATTAACATTTTTCTTAAGGTAAGTGTGCGATTCCTCTTCAAGAGCTGACCAGGATACTTCGCCGGGTGCAGTGTAGTCTTGCGTTTTGTTGAAATAATACTGGTATTTCATTAGAATTTCATTTCAACGTACTCAGCAATTCAACTTATGCATTCACTTCACCTTGGGGAAGTCAGCACACTCTTTCCAGTTGCATGCAGACATCCGGCGATATGCCTGATGTCTAAATGCAACTTCTACCCAATCTGCACGCTTATGCGAATCTTTGCTGCCCGTTCATTTCACGCTCTCGTCCCATTCGCTTCACTGGGCTTCATTCTCCATGCTCGGCCGCCTCCCAGAGTGGCTTCTTCTCAAAATATTGGTAATCAACTTTTTTCACCTTAACATTAGATTATATTTATGTTGCAGTACCTATTACGACTGATAACTATTACAGCTGTTCAGTGCGCAACGTATGTCGATTTGGAATAAATCCAAGGGGTCGGCGCTGGTTTATAGATATGCGGCGTCAAGCTTTCAGTGAAAATGCACTGCTGTACCTTCTAATTATAAGAAAACGCTGTTTTGTGCATTTAGGCACACACGTAAATGGGCAACATTGCCTTTTATCCAAACGTTTCATGGCGCATATGTCACTATTTGCACCTTCCACAGATTCCATTCTAAGTTGCGATGCCTTGCGAGCTCAGTAGCTACAATTCGTTATTTGCATTGCCCACCGTAATGAATACGTGACTCTTAAATAAAGAGGTAGCAACTATCGTTATAATTAACGCTTACGGAGCCCTCCCCTCCTGGCAATCCCCTTTTGAACAATGTAGGTATCTTTCGTTGGTAATCGTTGGTTTAATTGTTTTTGAATACACTACCAGAAACACCCGATGCTTACAGGCTTTCAGGATTTATGGACTACGAAGGTGTCATTTTTAGGAGATGTCTTTGTTTTTCGTACTATTTACGTTAAAGTGCCCCTTCGGATTATATTGTGATGGTGCATTCACCGTTGCGAGCGTTGTGGCCAACAGTACATATAGAACATTCAGTTCATAGAATTCTCATTTGATTATGTAATCACGAACTTCGCGAACACAAACTTCATCTCCAGAAACTTTTCAAATCTTAATGAAGAAATGGATATTGCTTAAATTAAAGCCTTAAAATGCATAGACTATTTATCAAATATGAATAATATTTGGTAACACAGTTCACGAACGCCTGAACGTCACCGAAACAGAAGAAAATCCGGCAGATCCTACGCCTTGTGGGAATCGATGTAATGCGAAAACAGCCACCAAAGAGCTGCATACATCGCCTTGTTTGTCATTGAGGCATAAAAAAGTTATTTGTGTCATGCCATCTAGTTCACTATATATAGCATGTTGTTTTACATGCCTGCATGTACAACCTGGTACATACCATACTAAATAAAACGTATATTCTGCTATATACAATGCATGACCTGCTATTTATGTTTGTCCCGCACTCATGTCATGACGTAACAATTTTGGTATATATCCAGTTAACAAAACGGCCGGAAGCTCACCAAGACAGTGTCATGCAAATCATGCCATACATGACATGAATGCCATTATTTCCATGTTACCATCTGTCATATATGTTCTTCTCATAGTCACGTCACGCAATACCAATGATGGTGTACATCAAGCTAGAGAAACGACCGCGAGCGCACCATGAGCGTGGCTTGTAAATGATACCGTACATGACATGCATATCATGATTTTCTTGTAACCACCTGTCATTTATGTTCGTCACGCTGTCATGTCACGCAATACCAACTTTGGTGTATGTAAAGCTAGCTAAACGGCTTCGAGCGCACCAGGAGCGTGGCATGAAAGTTATGCCATACATGACATGCATGTCATTATTTTCATGTTACCATCTGTAATTTATATGAAGTCGCGTCACCAACTGTGGTATCAATGCAGCGAAACGACCTCCAGCGCACTACGAGTGTGGCGTGTAAATCATGCCGTACATGGGATGCATATCCTGATTTTCTTGTTACCACCTCTTTTATATACGTAACACGGTCACGTCATGCAACAGCAATTTGGTGTATATCAAGCTAGTAAAGCGGCCGCGAGTGCACCATGAGCGTGGCATGTAAGTCATGTCATACATGTGTCATAAATGACATGCATGTCGTTATTTTCGTGTTATCACCTGTTATTTTTCATCCTACAGTCGCGTCGCGCAATACCGATTTTGGTGTATATCAAGCTAGCGAAAGCGCTGCGAGCGCACTATGAGCGTGCATGTAATTCATGCCGTACATCATGCATATGATGATTTTCGTGTTACCACATGTCATTTATGTTCGTCACACAGCCACGTCACGCAACATCAAATTTGGTACTTATCAAGCTAGCGAAACGGCCCCGAGCGCACCATGAGCGTGACATGCAACTCCTGACGTGCATGACATGAATCTCATGATTTTCCTGTTACCATCTGTCATTTTTGTCCGTCATACAGAAAGGTCTCGTCGAACCGATTTTGGTATATATTATTTAATGAAAAGCCCGCGAGCACCCCGAGACAATGACATGTAAATCATGCTGTGCGTGACATGCGTGTCGGGATTTGCACGTCTGCACTTGTCACTTATGTTCTTAATACACTCTTGTCACACCATACCAATTTCGGTATGCATCAAGTCAACGAAACGGCCATGGCATGTGGATCATGTCGTTAATGTGATGCATATCATGATTTTCATGTAATGACCTGTTAATAACATTCCTAATACAGTCATGCTATGTCATGCAAATTTTGGCATACCTCCCATTAACGAAACTGCCAGGGGAGCACGAAGTTGTAGGTGGCTAGATAGATAGACAGACGGACAGACAGACAGACAGACAGACAGACAGACAGACAGAGACAGACAGACAGACAGACAGACAGATAGATAGATAGATAGATAGATAGATAGATAGATAGATAGATAGATAGATAGATAGATAGATAGATAGATAGATAGATAGATAGATAGATAGATAGATAGATAGATAGATAGATCAAAGTCGCAGAAGTTCGCTACGAAATAGTTCGCATTTAAAGTTATCCATTCAAGCAGTTCATAGGGCAGCCCGAAGATTCACTTCCAACTCTGTTCTAAGATAGCCACCCGTATGTATATTTATATGTATATATGTGTATATATATATATATATATATATATATATATATATGTATATATGTATATATATATAGATATATATATAATATTCTGCAATCTTAGCATAACCGCAGCACCCGAGCGACAAAGACGAAGTGAAGCGACCGTGAACAGGAAGGGGGGAAGAGAAGAAAGAAGATGGCGATGATGTCGCATCAATAAACTACCGAAGGCGCACTGCTTTCGTAGACTTTTACATTTGGCGCAGCCGAGTAAAGCACAAGATGTGGGTGACGTTCAACGTGGTACAGCGAGACGGCCAGCCTATCGTGACGGGCTACAAGCTCGACGGAGAAGACTTCGTGCCTGCACCAGAGGAGGCAACGACTCCGGCTCTACTGCGGACTATCGCTTCCAAGGCCAACGAAGCACTGGGCGACATCATCGCCAAAGGTACCACGACTATTAACATGGATCTCGAGGAGCTAAGTTGCCTGACTAATCAAGATCTCTGCAATACTCTAGCCGCGACGCAAATGCATTTAGCCGCGGCGCAAATGCTCAGACATTCTCAGATGCGATGTTGCAACTTTTCGAATTGCAAAGTCAGCAAGCCCAACGCCAAGAAGCTCTTTTAACTACACTCGCAGCATGCTGTAAAGTCGGAGCCCAAATAGAGCCAGAAATATTTGACGGCATCTCTTCTAGTGTTCATACATGGCTTGACCACTACGAATACGCCTGCGAAAAAAATTCTTGGTGCTCGGACTTGGACCGCGTGTTCCATATGTCAAAATATTTAGCTGGAAATCCCAAGAAATGGTTCGATATCCGTATCGTAAAACACAAAGAACAACCCTGGTGTGCATGGAAAGACAGCTTTCGTTCTGCTTTTCAAGGCAATGCGCTCGAGTTGTGGGATGACGCGCTTACATATAGAAAGAAAGAAGGAAAAGTTTCTGAATATGTCTTTGAAAAGTGTCGCCTACTTCAACTCGCAGAGCCTAAACTTCCGGAATCGGCCATTATACCGCTTGTAATGCTTGGAATGACGAGAGAATGCCGACAGCAGACACAACTCATGTCACCCCGCTCTCTAGAAGACCTTCTATGTATGATAAAGAATGTTATTGTCACAGATACCTGTGTAAAAACGAGGGTCACATCGCACAAAGCAGCCGAACTTAAGGATGCACGGCTACAGGACGAAGCATGCTACGAATTTATACGCACTAATTGTCCAAGCACTCTACCTTCAAGAACCGCGAGACACTTCAGGGACTGCGACAGCAGGGAGGCCACAGAAACTCAAACCCGACCGAGTAATGAAATAGAGACTGTATTTATTACAAAGACACACATTCTGTATGCTACTATGCTTGTCAATAATCAAGAAGTGTCAGTAATTATTGATACCGGAGCATCTGTAAGCATGATAACTGAAAGAATTGTGTGTCCCCATGATATCATCACGGGAAAGTCCATACATGTGCACGGCTACGACGGCACACGCAGGGATTTCTCCAGATGGACCAATGTTAAACTTCAGTTCAGCAGCCAGAAGGTGACAGTCAAATGTTTGGTGCTATCCGGAGTTGACTTTGACTTTATTCTCTCTCGGCCGGATATGAAGCGCCTAAAGATGAACATACTGTGGGACGACGTGATAACAACGGATGAAGGCAAAATGACGAACTATGCGATAGAACCCATGAATAATGTTGTGACCAAGACAAGTAGAATAGCCATGTGAACCTTACGCCTTGAGTCATGAAAAGAAAGTTTGGCTGAAACAAGAACTACAAGGTATGCTGGACTCCGGCATCATCAGGCCGTCTACATCCGCATTCGCGTCACCAATTACTATTGTACCCAAGGAAGATGGTTCCCTTCGACTGTGCACGGATTATCGACTAATCAACAGGCAGACTGAATTGTTCCCTTTCCCAATGCCCCGGATAGATGAGATAATCGATGAAACTGGCGGATGTCAATGGTTTTCAAGAATTGATTTGTGCAAGAGATACTGGCAAGTGCCACTAAAAGAAGAAACAAAGAAATTTACAGCATTTGTCACACCATTTGACATCTACGAGTATAACCGTCTCCCGTTCGGATGGAAGAATTCCGGGGCGTGGTTTCAAAAGCTAATGAATAGTGTCCTGAATGATTACATAGGCAAGTTCTGCAACGTGTTTGTCGATGATATTATTGTTTACTCAAGGACGAAGGAGGACCACAGTCAGCACTTATCTGATGTACTGGAGGCCTTGAGCCGAGCAAGACTCAAGATAAACGTGAAGAAAAGTGAATTTTTTTGTCAAACTGTGGTGTTCCTCGGTCGAGTCTTCAATAGGAAAACAAAAAGCACAAAAGAAGAAAGTGTGCAGAGAATTTCAAGCCTTGTCAAGCCATATGATCTACATTCCTTGCGAGTTTTCCTGGGTCTGGCGGGTTATTTCAGGACATTTATCAAGAATTACGCAACGAAAACAAGATGCTTAACCGCACTGACACAAAAAGAAGTTCCGTTTATATGGACCGAAGAGTGTGAACGGTGCTACTTGGAACTTGTCAAGATTATTTCGTCTGACCCTGTACTGACATTACCGGATTTTTCACTACCCTTCGAACTATGTACCGATGCTTCTCACTACGGAACTGGAGCTGTACTCTATCAACACGACGTTCAGAAGCCCACTGGAAGGCAACAACAAGTAATTGGATATTACTCATACACATTTTCAAAGGCAGAAGTTAACTATGCAACTACCGAAAAGGAGGCACTTGCTGTAGTGATGGCCTTAAGATACTTCAAGAGTTACCTAGAAGGCCGAAATTTCAAGCTTTTCACTGACAATCAAGCCCTTACGCACCTCCTTCAGCTGGCACAGCCTAAAGGAAGGCTGGCTCGGTGGATAAGTGAAATCCAGCAGTATAGTTTCGAAGTTTCGCATCGCCCCGGACTCAAGCATCGAGACGCTGATGCGCTTTCCAGATTGCACGTGCCAAAGGAAGCCAACTGCGAGAGCGTAAACATGGCAACGCTTTGGGAAGGCACACAGGATTTACAATTTAAGAATGGTCGCATACACGTACCTGAAACAAGTGTGCCGTTAATTCTTAGACTGTACCATAATAGCCCGGAATCAGGTGGTCATGATGGTTTTTGGAGGACATACCGGAAGCTTACGCAAAGATTCACGTGGAAAAACATGAAAGCGGATGTTGCACGCTACATCAAAACATGCCACGAATGTCAGGTGCACAAAGCCAAGCTCAAGCCAAGAGGGAACCAGATGGTCATGCCAACATACTCAGACGTTCCATTCGAAGTGTTGCACCTCGACTTCGCCGAGATAAAAAAGAAGGGCGAGGGCGTCAGAAAAACGCAAGATTTTCTTGTTGCAGTGGATGAATGTACACGGTTCGTTGCTGCCAAGCCCAGAAAAGAGGACGCGAACTCCGTTATTCACCTTCTTGAAAGAGGCATCTTCAAAAACGTGAAGGTTGTAGTGGCTGACAACGGACCAGCTTTTCGAAGTGACAAGCTCCGAGTTTGGGCACAGCAAAGAGGTGTCGAGCTTCGTTTCCCTGCTCCTTGTCACCCCGAAGCCAATTCTCTCGCTGAAAGGGTAATTCGTGACTTGAAGACATTCATCGCACTCTACCCACAATTTAAGGGAGGTTGGAAATGCCCACTCGAGGCAGCAGTCTCACATCATAATCGCTCTTACACAGCTGGAATAGGATGCAGTCCACATTTTGCGGCTTTTGGAACAAGCGCATGGCTTGCGGCTGATAAAGAGCTGGACATCGTTGGTAAAGTGTCACTCCGAGAAACACCATTGTCAGCACAAGAGCGGAAGAAGTACCGGTGTAACATGAAGAGAAACTTTGACAAACGACACATGGCAAAGATGCCGGATATTATGCCTGGAGACATGATTCTGGTGCGCAAAGGTCTCGATGCAAAATTTCCGTTCATCGGCCCTTTCAGTGTGCTCAAAACGGCAAAACAACAAGGAATTTTGAAGACTGTGTACTACCAAGGCCTGAGAGGAAAAACAGAAGAAGCTTCGATAGGAAATGTTCTCCCGTACCATCCCAGGAGGGATGAAGACAGAAGGTTGGGAGGATATAATATTCTGCAATCTTAGCATAACCGCAGCACCAGAGCGACAAAGACAAAGTGAAGCGACCGTGAACAGGAAGGGGGGAAGAGAAGAAAGAAGAGAAGATGGCGATGATGTAGCATCAATAAACTACCGAAGGCGCACTGCTTTCGTAGACTTTTACATATATATATATATATATATATATATATATATATATATATATATATATATATATCCATTTTGGCGGATGTTGAGTAATTTTGGGAAAGATACCAGAGCATTTCAGTAATTAATGCTGTTTTATTGGTGTTTATAACTGAAAACATATGAGCCACAGTCGCAATATCGAGTGTTTTAGTGGCAGAATGATGGAATGATTCTGAAGCATTCCGTGACGGGGGACCCCGGAATGATTTGGCAACGAAGGATTCATTAACAAAGACCAAACCCACAATAAGCACACATGCATATTCGCAAAGCCGCACCCCCCCCCCCTTCCCCTAAAACGAGCGACCGTCTCACAGCAGGAATGCAATCCACTCTTTCATCTAACCGCGCAACGCCGTGACCGTCGAGGCACTACAGCGGCTTCAGGCAGACTTGACTTCACAATTCATTAATAGAAAACGTGAAGTACAACAAACTAGGAAACCGCGATAGTGTTCATTATTTCAGGCAAAATTTTTTTCACGACAAGCAGTCACTATTTAGCAGTTTATCCATCAAACTGCCCTCTTCAACCAAAAGCTTAAAATGCATCTTATGAGTGGCATATGACTGGTTGCTTTACCGAAAAAGTGATCGGGCAGAGGTTTCGCATTTCGCTGAGACAATCTCAAGATTTATACCACTCCTTCAACTGCCCATGAAGAGGAGCGGTGAGCCTCTTTTCACCTTCAACCTAAACCGTTGAATTAGGCTGAGTGGAACTAAAGCACAGGCACTTTTGTTTGTGCCTTTCGTGACAAACCCCGACAACGTCTTTAGAGGACGGGCTAAATGGCAACAGCGGAGTACTATAAAGAGACGCCAAAGAGGCTCATTCGAGGCTGCGCACGAGGAGGTATGAGTTGCAGCAGAGTTTCTGCAATAGACGATGCTTTCAGACAGTCTTTCCGAGTTGCACTCTAACCAGCCATGACCACTCTCCCATACTTAGGTGTACCATTCACACGAAAGGAAGAGGAGGGGTGTTTAGAAGCGCCGGAAAGAGCTTCCCGACGTGCTTCTCAGAATAGCGTTTTGTTAGATAGTCGCTCTGAGGTAGAAAGGTTGATTCTTGAGGACGGCGTTGAGACTTATTCGACCGGCACTGTAGGCTAACGAATAGAACAAAGCGGAGTATGTCGAAGAGCAGTTAATTCCCCTCGAGTAGGCACACGAATAGCAGCCCTTAATTGCTAGGGAACTAAAAGCGTGATTATAGGACAAGAAGCTCCCCTTGTAGTCACTGTTAGAGGGTCCTTTACGTGCTTTGAATAAATAAAGACCGCTAATGAGCTCGGCACCGCCAGCATATTAGCAGCAAAGGCAACCACAGCCTGTCACCTTCTTGCTGATGCTATTACGTGGGGCAGATGCTACATGTGTTGTGGTAATATTTCCTCATATATTCACCTACTGAACACACGCTTCCGTATGCTCTACTTTATTGCTGTGTATCCGAGAAGGCAGATAAAAGAAATTTACAAATAAAAAGTATATCTTTTATAAAACAAAAATATTTCTTTTACAATAAAATAAATAAAAGTCCAAATATTACATAAGCCACTTGTATGCGCTCTGCTTGACTTACTGCCCGCAATATTTCTAACCAGAATCTTACTGCGTTAAATAGAAAGCGAACATTGGTTTTGACACGGAGAAATAAAATCGTGTACGTTTTCTTCCTCGGAAATCTTGAGCATCGTAAAAAAAAATTACGATCTTATTCTGGCCAACATTGCTTAGGCGGTTGCTACAAGTTGCGTCGTAACGTGTGCACTTGCACGAAAGACAGAAGTCTTGGTGTGGGGGGCAAGCACTCCAAGGGGTGTGTCCATGAAGATTTTTAAGTATAAAATAAATATGCATTAATAGCTATGTTGTTTCATTTCTTTATAACGAAATCCCTTGGGCTGAAGTCACAATGCACTTTATGGTAGGTGCGATGCTTCATTGATGGACGGCCTACGCTAATATGCCTGCAGCGTCATGAGTGGCCGAAATATTCTTTCCGACTAATGCTAGCGCAAAATTTACTTTGTGACTTTCCATCCTCAACTTTCGTATATTCGTTCTCTCCTATCCATCAAAGCTCTTGGTATCAAAACATTTTAGGTAATATACGATAGCACCTTCATTGAAATAAATGTTTAATATTTGTTACAGTACATCTTTAAAAGGCGCGAAAAAAACCACAACGGACAGGTAGGAAGGAGACAGGACGACGCGCTTCTAGCAACTGAAGCTTTAATCAAAAAACGAAAGAAGATATACACACACATTACAAAAACAATAAAAAGAACAAGACCACCGCAGAATGAATAGGCATATAAAAGATAAAACACCGGGCACGTTTTTTGTCACCAGCTTAAGTTATATCGAGGTAATCTACCTCTCGGCTTGATAGCGCTACGGACGGACAGCTTATGCAAGAAACACCCGATTTAGAAATATAGGCGGCTTCCACAATTTCACGAGTCCTTTGAACTCGGTTTGAAAACATGTGAATACCTATGTGCCCTGCCGCGTTGGCGTAGTATATAACATACCTACAACTTGCAAACGGACATACATAGGACAAACTGGACGGTGTGTAAACATACGCTTGCGTGAACATGAAAGGTCGTTGAAGACCGACAAGCTTTCACACTTATCTGCTCATTGTCATGCTTGTGGGTGTCTTCCTTTGTTTAAAGAAGCAGCCATTTTGTTTTCGAACCGAGTTCAAAGGACTCGTAAAATTGTGGAAGCCGCCTATATTTCTAAATCGGGTGTTTCTTGCATAAGCTGTCCGTCCGTAGCGCTATCAAGCCGAGAGGTAGATTACCTCGATATAACTTAAGCTGGTGACAAAAAACGTGCCCGGTGTTTTATCTTTTATATGCCTATTCATTCTGCGGTGGTCTTGTTCTTTTTATTGTTTTTGTAATGTGTGTGTATATCTTCTTTCGTTTTTTGATTAAAGCTTCAGTTGCTAGAAGCGCGTCGTCCTGTCTCCTTCCTACCTGTCCGTTGTGGTTTTTTTCGCGCCTTTTAAAGATGAACTTCAACCAACTCGCCCAACTGTCCTTGGTAATACAGTATATTTACGTAATAGTATTTTAAGGAAGACGAACGTTTGAAGAGAATAGAAATAACTGCTTTCGAAGGTTGTCTAGGATTTTAACATTTTTAGTCAAGTAAGCCTTCTAATTCTACTGATAGGAGTGAAATATCGCTTTTGACACTGAGGCTGAATATAGAGAAGTTGGACATGTTTAGTACGAAAACATTTGAGTCAATAACATTGCTTTAAGGCATCAGAAAGGTAGCCTCATTTCAATTGCGGTTTTTGTTTTTATACAATGGTTATTAATCAATAATGAATGTGTATCCTTTTACGCTGAAATTTAAGGCTCATACTTCCAGAATTCTCCATACTGGTGTTCGGTACATATTGCATCAGACGAAAAGCTTGTTAAAATGCTCTCAGAGTGCTGTCAATTTAACGAAAAATACTACCACTAATAATCAATGCGTCGGAGTTTTAAGTCTAATTTAGGAAACAAGTCGTGTACTACCAACTTCTTTGGACAATGCAATGGTACCAATGGTCAATATTCAACCTAAATCTTAAAAAAAACATGGCTGATCCCTCTGTCGTAGGAATCGGTATAACACGAAAGTGAAACGTGTCTTCACAGACGTAGTTGAGCGTTTGTTGTGCATTCTTTCGCCCCAAGGGCGAAGGAATGAATGCTACAGCAACAAATTGTAATGTCACGCGAAGAACGGCAAGCAGATACAAACTTGCAACGCGCTGCTCAAGCAGAAAGGACGCACGTAACGAACATACGCAGGATGAGATCGAACTGTCACATTTGTAACTTATTTCTGCATGAGCACCGCGCTGCTTTCGCAAAAGCTACCGCTGTAGTGAGCCAAGTGACCTTCGTGCTCTCAACGCGAGACGTACAAACCACCGCGATCACGAAATAAGCGCCCGCACAAGTGACCACGCCCTGTAGACGCGGGCGCTCGTCGCAACGGCGACGACCTTTCAAGCGCGCTATTCGAGCCCTTCGCGCCATCTCGCTAGTGATAACGAAAACATGCTACAACACAGATCTCTGAGTACAGCCACCGGCAAATGGGGTATATAAATAGCTCGCCGTTAGCATTGCGAATAACGTGCCGTCCGTGGCCGAATGGTTTCGCGCTTCGCGCTGCGGAGCGAGGGGTCGTAAGTTCGATTCCCAGTGACAGAACTTCTGCTTCTGTTTTTTTCTTTGCCCACTATTAGTCTTTATATTTTACAACGTCATATTCGTGACGGAAATACGTCAGTGGAGCCGTGGTGGACCTCGGCATAAAACACTTTCGTGTTAAAAAACATTCAAATTTTTGTGTTGTTCTCTACGAGCTCTTCAAAGAAAACAAGGCAATGCCCTTCGTTGTCCGTAAATTTTTTTACACGTGGGTAAAACTGTATACCGCTGTTTAAAAGAATCCGGAACTGTGATCACTGGAGACCGGATTTTTGGCAAATGCATATTTTCTTCCTTGCGCTCATACCGCCCCATTTTGATATATCAGCATAAATTAGGGGTTAAGAAGGGCTTTTATACTGTTTTTATTTTGAATATAGACGCCTATGTTGGCGTTTGTGCCTATGAATGCCTAAAAATGCCTATTTTTAAAGTCGGCGCCTACATGAGCACTATTTAGCCTCGAGTGTCCCTTTCGAATGAAGTTTATAGACCGTTGTTCATGTTACCAGGCAGCATTGACTGTTGGGAACTTTACAGGATTCAACCTAGTTCTCTAGTTCAACCAACTCCCGGAAACCAACAGCCAAGGCCTTGTTCCTGAAGGCACCCTCTCGCCTGCGCGCGTACAAGGAGAAGTTGCGGAACGTACCTATCCTACCTGAGCCCATCGTCACACGTTGAGGTCAAGGTCGGGATTAAGCGGCTTTAGAGGTGACAAGAGTGGTGCAGTGAGGAAGGCTCAAGGTGTCCCCTCTCTGGATAACCTCCATACTTGTGCGCCAATTTCACGTTCCTGGCCAACACTATGAAGAAACGTGAAAGTTCGGGAAAAACTATAATTATGAACTTTGCGCTAATTCCCCATGGAGAGCAAAGGTTCGGTGTCTTTCCTAAAGGATCAGTCGACGAAAAGGCACGTGCGAAGTTACAATCGGTCTAGAACAAGAACGAGGGATTTTCTGTCCTTAAAGACGTTTCATGCGTCCTCGCTCGTGAGCACTCTAGGATCCCAGTGTCAGTTAAGCCACGGAATGTTCCCAAGTACAACTACGCTCCAATCGCATTTGTCGACGCCAGGCGTTCCTTATCAGAGTGCAGGCTCATTCTCGGTGAAAGAGGTACATACAATTTTGTGTCCGAGAATCTGGAAATGTGGACAGTTTGCTATTGTTTCCCCAATTTGTGCAGTGATGGTTAGACTACGTTCCGCATGCTTTCAAAACAAATTTCTCATTCATGTGCACTGCAAATTGGCGGAAGTGTATTTGGCAGTGTAGGCACATCATGCCTGTGCAATTCGGACAATGTCTTTGCTATGACAAAATTGTCAGAGTTGTACGTAACATTCCGCATGTAGAACATGTTCATTTCTCAATAAATCGTTGTCTACCTTGCATTTATTATTTGTATGTTTTGCTCTATCTTAGAAGCACCCTGCAACACTTTTTCAGCATGGTCAGAAAACGCTGCCGATCGGCAATCGAGGCTCCTGAGTACACGTGTCAAACATGATAGCGCAGCACGCGGCCTGATATTCACAATTATTCTTCAGAGCCAGCTATTAATTGTACCCTATCTTCTCGACAAACGATGACAAATGCGCCATAAACACATTCAAAAGTAAGCTTAGTGAACACAGATACACACGAAGAAAATACAGGACATGAGGCAACGAGCGCCAACTACCAACTGGTTTATTGTCTACGAAAAAAACGTTGCCCGAAAAAGGGGTCATTAAAAAAGCATGCGCACATGCTCATAAAAAGTACTGTCGGGGCCGGGCGAGAAGGCAGAAAGCGGGAGTGAGAAAGAAAGGAAAAAAATGGAAAGGTGAAAATTACACCATCTCCCGCTAAAGGGAACCATGTGTGGATGCGAAGCAGCGGAGAGATGGTTCGCTTGAGCGGGAGATGGTGTAATTTTGTTGTTGCGTTTTCGAGCCTGTGCCTTCCTCTAGCGTAGAAACAGCACTGTCTTCGTCTCCATCCAGCTCCCGCTACGTGGAACTGCCGGCGTCCTAGGTATTCGGCTCCCGCAATGTCACAAGGTCATGTGTGTCCGCCTCTCTGCAGTCCATGCGATTGGTGTCGTCGTGGGATTCTATAGAGGGAAGGAGTGCACGAGCGCCCCGCGTCTAGAGCCCCCGAAGCAGAGGTGGCCATCGGCCGCTCGGGCCACATCAAGACGCCGGAGGCGTCGCTGCCGCCTACTCGTTGCAGGAGAGAATGAGGTGTGCGAGAGGGTGGGAGCGTAGGAGAGGATGCGGCGTTGCGCAGAAGAGAATGAGGCGCGCGAGAGGGGGACCGTAGGAGTGGATGCGGCGTTGCGCAGGAGAGAATGAGGCGCGCGAGAGGGGGGGGGAAGCGCAGGAGAGAATGAGGTGCGCGAGAGGGGGGGGGGGAGCGCAGGAGAGGATGCGGCATTGCGCAGGAGCGAATGAGGCGCGCGCGAGGTTGAGCATAGGAGAGTAAGCGGCGTTGCGCAGGAGAGAATGAGACGCGCGAGAGCGTGGGAGCGCACGAAAGGAGAGAGAGCGGGAGGGGACGCGCATGCGCAGTGGGGGTGCGGACGCCGCGGGATGGACAAAGCCCCGCCTTAAGATGCTTCGCATCTAAAAAAAGAAAGGTAAGGAGAAGCCGCGTTTCGCTGAAACAAGATCGAGTCAAAATTAGCTTATGCCCTGTATTTTCTTCGTTTGTGTATGTGTTCACTAAGCGCACTTTTGAAGGTAAATAAGCACCAACTAGCCCACCTTATAGCTCTCCTCAGGGCCATAAACCCAAGATCCACGGCTACTGGCTCATTTGGTTATCGTTAGCTGCATAGTTACGCGGCAGCCGCGGGTTCATGCCACGTGCCCGCTCACGCACTCGTGATCACACTAAAGGTCGGCCACGTGTTCGCAGACAAAAAACAAGAAAGAAAAAAAATCCCGCCGTCTCCCTGAAAGGCAACCCTGAGTAGTATGCGAAGCAGCCATGAGTCGACTTAGATTTCTCTAAATGTTTTATTTTCTTCATCACTGTTCATGGTCCTTCTGTTCGAGGGTCCCCTCATGCTGTTACTCGTCATATATGACTTTAAGCTCAGGGGAACGGTTCCCCTGATGTTGTTACTCTTAATATATGACTTTAAGCCCAGGGGAACGTTCTCCCTTGAGCATAACAGCCTTCTGGTCCGTAAAGTATAAAGTTAATGGCTCTTGCTGCAAAGGATGCAGCTTGAAGTTTGAGAATGCGATGTCAACGCGCCCGTTTCGCTTCCGCTTCACGAGCCCGCCGACGTCGACGCGACGCCGGGGAGACAGGCCTCGTTCATAAGCTGCTTCGCATCTAAGGGTACCTTGCACGATTGATGGTGTAGTGGGTACCTTGCATGATTTGGCGTAGTGGGTACCTTGCACGATTTATGGCGTAGTGGGTACCTTGCACGCGCCGCAGTCAGCGAGCGCTCTATCGCACTTCCATATGTCGGGCAAACATTGCTTTCCGCACACCTTGCGCGATCTCTCCGCTCGTGCGAAAACTTCGTTCTCTTCTTTGTTCCATATATCTAGTGGCACCGTTTCCTAAGGCAAACGTTCCTTTCTGCACACTATGCGCGAGCTCTCCTCTGGTCAGTGGCACGCGGGGCACTGGTCACGCAGGAGAGACAGGTCTCGTTCATAAGCTGCTTCGAATCTAAAAATGTTCAATGTCATGACGCGAGCTGAGAAACAGACGCACCCGCCTGCCGCCTTTTCATCACGCCCCCGACCCCCGACCCCCGCCCACGCGAAAGCTTCGAATCTCTGTAACCAAGCTCGTACTTGCCGGATTCTAAATATTTTTGTGGCTGTCTTTTCGTGAAAAAATAAGCTCTTTTAATGAAGCCATTCGATGATTACTTCAGAAATCGAAATCGTTGCAGGGGCCATTTAATTTGTTGCCACAGGTAGACAGAGTAGCGCTTTTTTATTCACTATATTCACTATTCCCAACTTTCATTACATTCTTTTGCATGCGCCTGTTTTACTTTATGCGACGCCCGCGTATGCGACAGTGTTCATTGAACATGACTGCGAGCAGTGTGCTAGTTGAGTTAAGCCTATTGATTGTTATTACTTCAGCAGTTATATGAGACAATTGCACGGCTATGCTCATCTGTTGGTGCCTTTGTGTCACCATAAACAACAGTTTTTTTTTTATTCTCTGCCGGAGATACGGGTCGCACACGTCTTCAACTGAGATTATTTGCACTTATGTGACAATTGATTGTGCCTTGTATTGCGATGTTGGAGGGCGAAAACATCGTTTTACCCGCCTATTTTTCGCGCCTAAAACGTGCTTTTTTAATGCCTAGAAATCCGGCCTCTAGTGATAACTTTCTCATGCAAAAAAAAAAAACGTTTGTGTACAAACGTAAACAAAACAAATGCAAACCTTCAGTTTCCGCTGTTTTTTCCTCAATTGCGATTTGAAAAACAATAGCATTGCGAGCTTCAGCTGAGTTTTTCCAAAAGCAAAACCAGCTGCACTGGACCCGTCTTTTTACGTTTTCGAGTCTGTGCTATTTATTGTTTGTTTTGTTTATCTAATTTTTTCATGACGGGTCGCAGGAACAGCTCCAGCAAATAAGCCTAACAGGTGATCAGTGCCAATAAAAACAAGGGATCTGACATGAAATTAAGGCTGAGTCACGCTGCTCTCCCGCTTCTTGTTTTCAGCGCGAGACATTGGCTCTGCTATTGGTTCCTCGTTGGCTTTTGCATTCCGTCAGCTAAGAGTAATGAAATGCTACTGACGATAATAAAACGCCCTAAATAACGCCACAGTATAAGAAGCACGCGAGTAAACATAGACTATACTCCATCTCGCAAGCTGGTTGCAGCAGAGTGGAAGCTACGAGGTGTAAACAAACCACATGCTTGCGCAGCAAGACATAGCTCTGTTTTAGGGGCGAAGCTCCTCAGGGTGTGGTCCTGTCCCTCCTATGTAGTATGTAGTATGTAGCCACGCATAGTGGGATGTATCCACCCCATGTGATAAAGATGACGATGACCACTGATGACCATGAAGAATAAGCGCGTTCCAGTATAGTGGAATGTACCCACTACACGTGATAACGATGACGATGACGCTGATGACCATGAAGTATAAGCGCGTTCCATGACGATGACGACCGATGACCATGAAGAATAAGCGCCTTCCAGTATAGTGGAATGTACCCGCTACACGTGATAACGATGACGCTGATGACCATGAAGTATAAGCGTGTTGCAGACCACACATTTTCTTTTTGCCATGGATGAAAACAATCGTGAAGGCGCTCTCGCCCTCGAAAGGCAAAACGGCAACGCCGACAATAAACGTTCCCCTGAGCTTAACGTCATATATTAGGACCCCCGCGTTTGTGTGTCAGGTCTTTGTATGATGATCGAGTGGGCAAAATTTACGGGGATTGGCGGTTTACCAGATTACCTCCGGAGCTTCGCCCACTCATCATCATTAACTTGATGGATATGGCGTGATTTTTTTCATTGCATTATAATGGAAGAAGGTTAAGAAAACTGCGCTTCTTTGGCCCGTGCTACGTCACAGTAATACGCGATGCGCTAAGCATGATTCGCATGTAGTTCATAAGCATTTAATTCTTGTATCGCTAACTGCCGATAATAGTGATGATGAAACAACATGGCAGCATCCATACAGACGCGATCGCCCACTTCGATCCGATTTCGTGATTGCTACTTGCCGACTGTCCCGACAGCAGCAAATAAACGGTGGAATCGGGTATCGCTTTGCGTCATCTCACGCTGAGGACCAAGTATCAGGTACTTTTTGTTCTTATTATTGAGATTAGCTGTTTCTTCAGCCACGCCTGCTAAACATTGTACCTGAAAATTTGAAAATGAATCTTGGAAACAGTGCAAAATAGACACGAACACATTGCTGCCGAAGCATCAGGATGCAAATATAACGCAAACACAAGCGTCGGTTTAGAACTTACGGGCAACACAGCTCATGACGGCGATTTCATAATTTCGAGGCACAAGGAACCAGCGTCGACGTTTGCTGCCATGTTGTTTCTTTTTTTCGTCGCTACCTATGCTGTCCACTGCAAAAAGTGCTACAGTGTGCTGTCTTTACTCGGCCAAAACGCGTTGATGTTTCTTTCTTTAGTTTTATTTTCGGCTGTGCTGTGGGTTCCTGCCACGGGCTCGCTCTACTCACCGAACGCGGGAGCGTGGACGCTATGGTAAGCCATCGTAACTACGGGGCGACGATCAGACGCTGCGGCACGGATGAATACATCGAGAGGAGTGCTTGGTCCTCCTATTGGCTAAGCAGCCCAGTAGCTTCCCCAATGCTGCAACAAGCTTGTGAGATGGAGTATATACAGTAGGGTGTTTATGTCTTCCTGTACATATCCTGCGGGTATGCTTAATCAAACACACGATAGCTAAACGACCAGCCACAGCATCTCTTACGGCTCTGCCGGCACAAAACGACCTCTGAGAACGACGCTCATCAGTAGATGTGGTCGCCCGAAAAGTGCCGATAAAATGCATCGTTGCCGTCAGACAAGGCGTGTTTTACTGCCGTTTGCCAGTACATTCTTCCACTTGCCACAACGCTGTTGCCTTGGTCTTGGTGGGAACGCTCGCTATTTTTTACTTCCTATCTCACTCTCAGCTAAAGTACGTGGCAGACCTAATGTTCTTTTCGTTTTATAGCTTGTGACATGCTGACTTGTGCTCTCCGATAATACGAGTATAAGCATTCCATAATAATTTCATGCCACATAAATGAAAAGCGAAACTTTTCCCATATTTTAATTTCGACCGCAAAAGAATTATCATAAAAAATAACGGCATATATATTTACCTTCCCTTGGAGACTTGGACGCGTCGGCTTCTCTCGTGCTCGGCCACTATCAATCCAGAAGCTGGATGAGTCAATAACCACCATCAATGATGCGTTCTCAGATGAATCGGAGCTAAATCCGCGACTTCAAGCACAGTCATTACACGAATGCCTAGATGGCGACCGTGCGCTGAATGAAACACACAATGTGGTACAGCCCACGCTGACACTACACGCTCATTGGGAAGATGCCAGGACACGCCTGTGTTTTCTCGGCGGGGACCTACAAGCAAGGAAACGGGAACTCAAGAGCAACAAGCAGCGTCATATGATCAGAGCAACCGTGCAGAAAGAAAACGGCCCACAATAGCGAGGAACAATGCCACTCATGGTGCTTCCTAGGATGCAGTTCCGGTATCCTCCTCCAGGCCTGCCGCGTCCGACGTTACCTCCGCGACCCAGTCAAAGCCGGCCGCCCAATTCATGTTTGGCAGCTGGCATGACGTCGCTGCATGGCGGGACCGACCGCCGCGATTCAGCCAGTGTTGCCCACTAAAAACACTACTGGCAGATCTCTCAACCGACTTGCAGCGTGGTCGGGACCAGCCACCGCGATGTAGCCAGCACTGCCCACCAAAAACGATTTGAAGCCCAGCGCGCTCGCAGTTATGGTGCCTTGATGGGCGTTCACGTCGAGGCACACCACTCGCAGTCATGGCCAAGAGTGATAACGAAGATTGACAATAGGTTACGGGAGTGCGGGTGAGGCAACGGCGAAGGAGACGAAGCGCGAATCACAATGGAACAGCCGGCCCAGCGTATGGGCGTTGTGTCTATTTCTCTACTTTATGTATATATATATATATATATATATATATATATATATATATATATATATATATATATATATATATGTACTCCCTTTTTGGTGGGGATAATGTAAGGGACGCTGTGGCCCATGAAGCAGCTACGTAAGTTATACGTCATATTCCACATGTGCTATCAACTGGTCGGTCATGCCTTGGTTTCATTTGTAATAATACACGTGCACACGAAAATGTATCCACAATGGCACTATTTTATTTTACAAATAGCGGGGAAAAGAACAAGCGAAAAAATATTTTCTCATGCGTGTATCACTAATTTCGCAGTCAATGCGACAATGAAAGACAAGAGTGAGACAATGAAACGTTTTATTTTTCTCTATACATATGAAGTTTCTGCTTTCTTTCATTGAATTCAGTGTAAAATGTCCAATACAAGTCCAGCCACGTTGTCATATCTCCTACGGTCCTCTTTGCGAAGCTGTCCCAACGGAAGCGATAGATTATGGCATTGCACTCGTCTGCGCACGCGGCATTCTGCATGCTGTGGACAACGGCTGGATCCTGCAAAGCACAAAAAGATTGCAAATAATTAGTCATCTACATGACAGAGAAAATGAATACGCACGCACATGGCAAATACGCACACGGTGAAATAAGAACACACATTTAAAATATGACATGCAAATAATTTCACTGTGATGTCATACATCACCAAAGACGCATTTCGAGCCACATCGCACCACACCTCAAATGCGGCAGCCGCAGCCATCCCGCCGAGGCGCCGCCAACCGCCGTGCCGTCAACGAGTCGGCGAGTTTTCCGAGAGCGGCGTCCTACAGATCGAGCAAGCCCGTCAGCCGCCGCATCCTCCAGCGAACCTCGCGTAGAAGAGCGAGCGAACGCCGGGCCGCCTCCACGACCGGCGTCAAGCTGCGTGCGAGCGAGCGACGGGGAAGCCGATGGTAATGGCGACCAATTTCCACAAAGTTCCGCGGCGCAACTAAAGTCGGCTAGCATAAGCTGTTTTTTTTTTTCTCTTCGATGACGCTAACGTAACGCCACAGAAAGGTTTCGGGAGAATCATAAAAAAAAAATTCTCTTCGAGAGAAAGCGAGAGATGAAGAGGAAGGCCGGGTAGATAACTAGATGTTAGCATTCGCTTTGCTACGCTGTACTGGGGTGGGCAAACAGTGGTTGGAAAGCGGGCGTTAAAGAGAGGTAGAAAAAAAAAAAACCACATTAACACAGGATAAAAAACACACAAACAGGAAGGCCGTTCTAACTACAGTCGTTCTCCTTCAAGTTAAACCGGCACTAACGCGTATGGCCTTGATGATCTTATGTAGACAAAAAAAAAAAAAAAAAATAGCACGCCAAACAAGCGTGGCTTACGCCAAGCTATATGAACGAATGAAGCGATATTTTTTATTACGACTGTTGTCCTTTGCGGGATCATTTCTCGGCCTCTTATATTTTGCTGGTAAAACAAGCAGATAAGATGAAAAAAGAAGCGAACCGAACAGATTGCGGTGAACCGAGCAACGTCAATGAAAAATGGACGCTTTCCGGAGGGCAGCTTTGGTGAGCGAAAGAAGTGAACCCAAGATGTTCGTGGATGTAATGCCTCTAATGCCGGTCACAACCATTTGTCGTGTCTTATTTTATTGCGATAGCAATTATATGGACAGTCTCGGCTGGAAAATGTCCGTCCCCGTCGCCGCCGTCATTCACCGTATATATATATATATATATATATATATATATATATATATATATATATATATATATATAGAAAATCCACAAAGAAAAATTCGGCACATCCCACGTACGGTCACAGTCGACTTTATGCGAAGCATGCGTCGGGAAGCTGACTGACTGTGGCGTATGGTTTTAAATGCGAAGCACTTGTTAGCGAACTTCTGCGACTTTGAGCGTATCTATCTATCTATCTATCTATCTATCTATCTATCTATCTATCTATCTATCTATCTATCTATCTATCTATCTATCTATCTATCTATCTATCTATCTATCTATCTATCTATCTATCTAGCCGCCTACGACTTTGTGCTCTCCTGGCCGTTTCGTTAATCGGATGTATACCAAAATTGGTGTGTCATAACATGGCCTTATTACGAACATAAATGACAGGTCATATCATGAAAATCATGACACGCATGTCATGAACAGCATGATTTACATTCCACGACCTTAGGCTCTTGCGGCCGTTCCGTTAATTTCATATGCACCAAAATTGGTACCACGTGACAAAAATTCATGACGAACATAATGACTGGTCCTAACATGCAAATCATGACACGCATGTCATGTGCAGCATGATTTACATGACATGGTCTCTGGGCGCTCGCGGCCGTTTAAATGAAGGGATATATACGAAAACTCGTATGACGAGACATTTCTGTATGAAGAATATAACTGACTCGTGGTAACATGCAAATCATGACATGCATGCCATGTATGACATAATTTACATGCCACGCTCATGGCGCCCTCGTGGTCGTTTCGCTAGATTGATATACACCAAAATTGGTATTGTGCTATGTGACTGTATGAAGAACATGAATAACAGGTCGTAGCATGAAAACCATGACATCCATGACATGTATGTCATGATTTACATGCCGCGCTCATGGTGCATTTGCGGCCGTTTCGCTTGCATGATATACACCAAAATTGGTATTGCGCGACACGACCGTATGAGAAACGTAAGTGAGAGGTGGTGACATGAAAATCATGACGTGCAAGTCATGTACAACCTGATTTACGTGCCACGCTCATGGTGCGCTAGCGGCCGTTTCAGTAGATTGATATACACCAAAATTGGTATTGCGCGAAGTGACTGTTTGAAGAACATGAATAATAGTTGGTGAGATGAAAACCACGACATGCATGTAATGTATGTCATGATTTACATACCACGCTCATGATGCATTCGTGGCCGCTTCGTTAGCTTGATGTACACTAAAATTCGTATTGCGCGCAGCGACTGTATGACGAACGTAAATGAGACGTGGTAATACTAAAATCATGACATGCATGACATGTACGACATGATTTACATGTCATGCTCATGGCGCACTCGTGGCCGTTTCGCTTGCTTGATATCCACCAAAATTGGTGTTGGGCTATGTGACTGTATGAAGAACATGAATAAGAGGTGCTGGCATGAAAACCATGACATATATGACATGTACGACATGATTTACATGTCATGCTCATGGCGCACTCGTGGCCGTTTCGCTTGCTTGATATCCACCAGAATTGGTATTGGGCTATGTGACTGTATGAAGAACATGAATAAGAGGTGCTGGCATGAAAACCATGACATATATGACATGTATGTCATGATTTACATGCCTCGCTCATGGTGCACTTGTGGCCGTTTCGCTGGCATAATATGCACCAAAATTGGTATTGCGTGACACGACCGTATGACGAACGTAAGTGAGAGGTGGTAACATGAAAATCATGACATGCAAGTCATGTACAACCTGATTTACATGCCACGGTCATGGTGCGCTAGCGGCCATACACCAAAATTGGTATTGCGCTAAGTGACTGTATGAAGAACATGAATAACAGTTGGTAAGATGAAAACCATGACATGCATGTCATGTATGTCATGATTTACATGCCACGCTCATAATGCATTCGCGGCCGCTTCGCTAGCTTGATGTACACCAAAATTGGTATTGCGCGTTGTGACTGTATGACAAACAAAAATGAGAGGTCTTAACATGCGAATCATGTTATGCATGTAATGTACGGTATGATTTACATGCCACTGTCATGGTGTGCTTCCGGCCGTTTTGTTAACTGGATATATACCGAAATTGGTATGGCACGCCTCGAGTACGTGATGAACATAAGCGACAGGTCATGCATTGTATATACCAGAATACGCGTTTCATTGGCATGGTGTATACTAGATTGTGCATGCATGCGTGCATGGCAAACATGCGATATATGGTGGACTAGATGCCATGGCATGAATTTCATTTGGCTCAAAGACAAACAAGGCGATTTATGCAGCTCTTTGCCGGCTGCTTCGCATTACATCGATTCCCACAGTGCGTGGGATCTGCCGATTTTTTTACTGAGCGAAACGTTAAAAAATTACACTCAAGATTTGTATAGATTTTATACGAACACATATATGTTCAAGAGCCGCATATGTGTTATATAACCAGTTGTTTACAGTTGGGCAATGCTGCCAACGACAACGTGGGTATTACCAACACCAGAAGCGGAAAGCTGATATGAAGTGCTTATAGTTGTCCCTTATGATGGAGAACGTACGCACGTTTCAGGAACCCGTGTGCATGTGCGCAAGAAGTTCTTGTGAGTTTTTGAACAAGGTCATCATCATCGTGGTCAATGAGTACCAGCAGCTGGTCATGACTTATTACATTCGGTCATGATCGCGGTGACGCGGGGTCCATGTGTAGTGAAGTATGAGGTATAGTACAGCTATTTGAAATCGTGGATGCCTCGGTCATTTCGTCGACAAATTGTCTGTCGGTAGGGCCGGCGACATGTCGGAACCCGAAGTCACCGTTCGCGTTGGTGAGGTACAGGCCATCGAGGCTGGTAGGCCTGCATAGTTATAGGTGGACCAACATCAGTGGTTGGCGCTTGTCGCATTCGTAGACTATCTGGGCGTATGTGGCCTACGTAGCCTAGTCTACAAAGCGGCTGTCAGTCAATCTGGCATCATCCTCGGTCAGCATGAGGCCATCATCCAGCTTCGTAAAAAATGAAGATGACACTGCATGCGTCATTCTGGTGGACTAAGTGCACTTTACGGTGAGATGATGTGAATATCATACGTAACTTCCATTGAGGTATTTCTCCGGGGTCAAGCAATGCTTCAATATTGCTTGCTGAATCATAGGAATACAAATGTAATGTTTATTAGACTGCTATAAAGGCGAAGCCAACACTGGAACCACAGACGTTAATGTGATATGACGCCTGCATCGTAGGAGTATATACAACGTAGGACTATCATGTAGTGTTTATTGCTTTCTTGGAAAATTAGATAGCAAGCACCACAATCACAATTGACGTTGCACCGACATTACGCCTGCATAGCCTGTATTTTCTAACCAATTTGTAGACCTGGCGTGGCTCTGTGGTAGAATACCAGATTGCCACGCAGAATACTTGAGTTCGATTCCTGCTAGGATCCTAATTTTCATTCTTTACATTCGACGGGTCAATGCTGCCGATGTCCGGTTTTTCTTAACGCTCTCGCATTTAAGTTACCAATATCTGTTCTCGCCGTTCCTGCGTAGATATAAACTGTCAATCACCTGTGGCGCATACCCACACGTGTCTGGAGGAAAGGGTTTGACGACGTACGCGACAGGATTTTCACGTTATTCATGTCATGACCCAAAAGTCATATTCGTCAAATCCTCTTACCCTCCCATCATAGGCGTGCGCACAGGGGGGGCAGGGGGGGCGCCCCCCCCCTAATCACCTAATATGGGTGGGGCGCAAAATCTGCCCCGTACATTGACCCTTCTAGGTCACCTAAGAACGGAGGGGCCGCAAAATCTGCCCCATACATTGACTTAGTAGGAGGTGGGGGGCGCTGTGATGAACCTTCGCCCCCCCCTGATGGGGAACCCTGCGCACGCCTATGCCTCCCATGCTAATTTTGGTGTACACCGAGTTAAGGAGGCGATCACGAGAGCACCCAGACGTAGGCGGCTAGATATATAGATAGATGGATAGATCTCTCAAAGTGCCAAACGCTCGAAGTGCCAAAGGTCCGCTAACAAATGCTTCGCACTTAAAAACCATTCAGAAATACTTTCCGACGCGCGGAACCGAACGGGCGACCTCTCGCTTTGCAGCCCGCCGCGTTAGACGTTAGGCCGCGACAGCACCGTCTTTCAGCCTGCTAACGGCGAGCTATTTATATACAAAATGTACTTCAGCATGCTTTCTTAGTTGCCACATAGATGGCGCGATGTGCGCGCGTGTGGCGCCCTTAGAAGATCGTCGCCCCGCTCCTTGAATGCCGTTGCTCTTCGTCCTACAGGGCGTGGTCGCTTTCGTGCGCTTATCTCGAGGAAAGAAGGGGCGGCCGGTGGGGTGCTTCGCTTCACTCGCTGCAGCGGCCGCGTTTGCGTAAGGAGCGCGCTGTTCAAACAGAAATAAGCAGCTGTGACAGTTCGCGCTCGTCCTGTGTGCGTTCTTTTCGTGCGTCCTTTGGGCTCGAGCGACGCGCTGGCAATTTCGAGCTGCTTTCCATTCTTCGCGTTACATTACAATTTATTGCTATCGCATTCATTGCTTCGCCGTTGCGGAGAAACTGTGACTTTTTTTTCCGACAACGCGCACAACACTCTTTTGTACAATAACAATTGCCACTTCCGTGTCACTTCTTTTTTCTCTTCCACGTTGGTTTATTGCTCTGTGTGGCTATGGAATAGAACTGCTTCACGCGTGACAAATAGCTAAAGGACAGTGCATTGTTACTGAGTGCCTTCTTTCGCAGACCGAAAGAGCACAGTAAAATAATGTTTCGTTTTTTTTTTTTCAAGGAAACTAGCTTCCTTTAGCTTTCTAAGTCATTCTTGTGGTGGCAAAAATGATTCCACCGTGGAAACCAAACGTTTCGATGCGGATGGTAAATGCTGTGAGGCAACTGTGTCTTGGTTGCCGAGCGCCAACTATACAGGGTGTTTTAGATAAATAGCACCAAGTATTAAAAAAATAGGCATAGGCGCTACACATGGCTAACTAGCGCAGTAATTAGCGCAGTATAGCCACATAGAGCGCGTCAGAATATTGTTTCCCATCCGTGAAGCTCGGCAATTAACAAAGATTGCTCAATGAAATTTTTGAATAGTAACTGTAGAGAAGTCTCCAATACAAAAGTTATAGCGGTTCTTCAGAAACACTGAATTTTTAGATCTCTGATGAGATAACTCCCCCTGCTTAATTTTTTTCCGACCTCTATTTAAAGCGCGCGAATTTTTAAAAATACCACGTGACGGCCGCCTAAAGCACAGCGCTTTTAGTGCCCTCAATTGTATGTTGAACGAATTACCAAAGCTGCTTCGCGCACGGACATCGATCAAACACACTAACGGTGACTGCGATGTCGCCAATAATTTCTCTCTTTCTCTTTCTTTCTGTTTTTTTTATCCCCTCTCTATCTCTGTCCTCCTTTCAGATTTATTGCATTCCACGCCAGACAAATCGGCGCACGTGTTCTGGGATTGAAGCAGAAGAGGACGAAGAGAGCGCGTGTCGGTTCATGATGAAGATAATTTACGATACACGGCGAACCTCGAACATAACAGCTTAGCTGGAAAACAAACAAAACGCGCCCGTACTCAACCATGTGTGAGCGTACTTAACTGTAGTGTTTTGATTTGTGAAGTAGGCTCGACCCGCTTAAGTCTAACAATACTGTACGATTATTATTCAGGGCGAAGATCCATGTGTACATTATTCTCTTGGGAGGTGCACAATGCAGGATCAAACTACCTTAATAAAAGAGTCACAGTTTCGCCGCAACGGCGAAGCAATGAAGCAACGAGCGCCTCGAGGACTGCTCCGATGCCATGCCGATACCAAGTTGGGCGCCAGTTATGTGGAGGTAGGTTTGCGAGACGCTTACCCTACGGGGCGACCGGGAAGGGACGCGACGTTCTCCACTGCCGCAGCGAACAAAGACGCTACGGCCGGGTTCGTCGACTCTCCAGCACGGCGCAGAAAAGGCACTCGAGGCAGGATGTCAACAAACAACACGGGTTTATTAACCCAAGATTCAGCACAGTACGACAGCCACGGGCTTGCCGGCCGTAAGGAGAACTCCGCAAGACCGATCGAGCACGCTTGCCAGCGACGCTACGACTATCACACAAAGGGCAGCAGTCGAGCACACGAACGAGAAGCCGCCTGCTAGAGCAGCGCGTCAACCTCTCGTGCTGGCCTGAGAGCATCTCCTGCGGGCAAGCCCGCGCCAGACAGAAGCGAGCTCAAGGGGGAACGGGGTTGTCACTGGCGGCCAATGAGGACAGGCGTTGTGCAGTTACGTGGGCTAGCGTGGTCACGTGGTGGTGCGAGCATGCTCAGGCATGTTCGGACGCGGGGCTTCTGCGGGGCAGACCAACGCATGGCTCGCACCAAGCAAAAAGGCCCGGCAGCGTAGCTATGGTAGCCATGTCGCCGATTAACGGCGGTTCCCAGCGCTCGAGCCGCGCGGGGCCAGCACACGCGCTAGCCGGGGAACGAGGCGCCAAAGGGGAGGGTGCACTCGATTCCCACACACTATCATCGCTCTGTTTAGTCCACTGCATGGTTACTGTTCCCGTTCAATTCTGCTACAGTGTAAAATTCTGTAAAGGCCGCACTTCAGACAATCAGAAAGAATGCGGCTGCACTTAGGAGAAATCTGTGTTTACAAGATGGCGAATTCCACAAGGCCGAATTCTGCAGTGTCCAAACCCTTGAGAGAAGCCTTCCTCACCAAGACAAAGAGCTCTCCAGAAAGCTTCAAAACTCTCCATGGAAGCCTAGCTTTACGCTTTTGCACTGAACAGCTCAAGGGCGCGGGTTCAATTCCCAGCCATGGCTGCCGCTCTTTCATGGGAGCAAAATGCAAAAACACCACTGTACTTTGATTCAGGCGCTCGTTAAGAATTCCGACCTGGAAAACTTTGTTCGGGAGTCCCCAGATATGTCGAGTCTCATAATCATGTCGAAAGTTTAGCACGTAAAACTGATAAATTATATGTTAAATGGCAATCTTTCATATTTAATTAACCTATGTAACTATGGCTTACCTGACATTTCATTTGCAATATTTTTTTACTAACAACACGTTGATTTCATTTATTTCTTGCAACGGATTACTTAACTCTTAGAAGCGATCGCGTAATCCAGCTACCCAATGCATTACGTGATCTGCCCAATCTTTAGCTCCTATTGTCAATTTGGATATCGCCTACCTTCGAGTGTTCGCCAATTAACTTTCTCCATTTCAAAATCACATCAAGGATATTTGTTTGGTTCATCGCTCGCTGCGCAGTCATTTTCAAGTTTCTAGTTTTACCTAACACGGTATGCTCGATTTCAGTACAGTCTAACCCGCATATATTGAACTTGTCAACAAATGCAACAAACGGCAATCAGTTAATAGACTGTATAATTTGATAGAAAATTGTTAAAGAAGTTTGCGTATTTTCGATGCGAATTTCAGGGCGCAGGTTGGCTTCACCCATCTATTTCACGATAATGCAAGTAAGGCGGCATAGAGCAGCACACGGGAATTTTTCTTTTATTTCTTATTTTTGCGCGGTTCGTAGTTGGCGGTGGGGGTAATATGCAGAGGCAGGTTGTAGCGAGAAAATGCGGTATCAATATGGCGTTCCTTATCACATCGCTCGCTCTCCCTAATTCATTCGGGAAAGTCCCCATCCTTGAGAAAAAGCCAACTTCTTCTAAGGGAAAGCCGACTTCTTGGGGCGTCTCGCACTATCCGAGGTTCGATATATCAAATGTTCCGGCTTTTTTTTTTATTGCCGTAGCAATTATATGAACAGTCTCGGCTGGTTTTTGCCATCCCCGTGCCGCCGTCATGCACCGTATATATATATATATGTGTATATATAAGTCCCAAAGAAAAATAATGCAGAAAAATGCTTCCGAGGCGCGGATTCGAATCAGCAACCTATCGCTCCGCAGCGCGTGGCGCTAGGCATTACGCCACAAAGAGCAGATTCTCCAGGAAGTAAATGCGAGCGTTACATACACACCCTTTAACGCTGGCAGGACTCAGAGACGGCAGGTGCTTATAAGCGTTTCTTCATTACCAGCGAGATGGCGCGAGGATCGCAACGGGCGTAGGGAGCCTTCATGTGCGCGCCTCCGTGCCTCCGTCGGAGGCACGGAGGCGCGCACATGAAGGCTCCCTAAACGGGCGCATTTAAATGTCGTCGGCCAGCTCGCTCGCTTCTTCTAATACTTGCGCAGGGAGAACCTTGCCCTTCCGCTGTCTGCTCGCGCGGTATACTCGCGGACAACTTTTTTGGCAATGAAGGGAAAGCTACGGGGCGGAGCGTCTGCACATGTACTTCTACGCGAAGTAGTCCGGTTTGGCGCGAGTCTCGTAACGCCGTGGAAAGTGATGGCTAGCGTCGCATTTCGACGCAAACGCTGCTTAGCGTCTAAGATAGGGATAAAAGGCGCGACTTTTTCACGCACGCAAAAACGCAAAGTGCAAAGTATATCTCACTTGTGAGCGCTGCGTTTCGTCTCAAAAGCTACATGTAGAAAATGAAGGAGTATCTTATATATCTCACGCAGAAAATACGGACCCAATTATGGCACTACTTTCATTCGCGGTAGGATACGTGCTTTGTGGCTCTGTAGCCTTCGCTTCATTGCCAAGAAAAGTTGTCCGCGAGTATAGTTGCTGCCGGGGGGCAGATGTTTATGCAGCCTAGCAGCACGTCCATCACGGGCTGCTTTTCTTGCTATCGCATTCATTGCTTCGCCCTTCCGGCGAAACTGTGGCTTTTTTCAGTGTAGCCGTAAAATTTCCCACGCGTTAACTTTCAAGCGTTGCCAAGTTCTAAAATAGTTCGATGTAAAGAAGAATCGTATTAAACCGAGTTTGATATAGTCGGGTTTTACTGTAGAGGTAGAACAAACTGACTGCGCACGTGTCATTTTGCAAATATAACTTCGACCTAACTTAGGGAGTGCAAAATTATATGACATGATTGTTATAAAGCCGCAGTCGATGCTCACACTTCTTTATGCACTTGGAGCGTTGGGCAATAATAATGACATCCTGGTTAGCGACAGGACAGTTAATTGATCATTCCTCTTTATTTCGCTTAGATTAAACCATATAGAGATAAAAATGAGAAAAAGAAAGCGACTATTTTTGGACGTATTTTTACTCCTTGCCGCAGTATGCACGAATAATAAGAACAGTCAGAAATGCTCAGACTATCAGAAAGTTGTGATTACGGCAGCTTTTAATATCACTGGAAATGAAGGCGTGCATAAGCTTTATTAAGACAGATGTCGGTTCTTGTAACGTGGAGAGCTGTAAGGCAGCAATACAGGATGGAAGCGCCTAGAAAAGGTCGCAACGCCGCTGTTAACAACAACTGCAGCACAACCACATGTGTTAGAAGCAAGAACTGTGCATATTAGCGCCGACTGTTAATTAAAACTGCGACCACCCAACCGGCTTTATTATTAACTCGCCATACGCATTGTATTGTTTGCTTCAAGGCCACAACATGAAAGGAAATCAAACAGTGTATAAACTACCAGAAATACGCCAGACTTTTCAATAAGGGATGCTTATGGAAATGGATCAGTGTGGCGTTAAGCTCGATGCATTATTCATCGCGAATAGAAGGAGAGTATTATTATCTGTGTAAAACACAATCAAGTAATCGGAGGTATATAACAGTAAATCTGAGGAAAGAGTGACCTGTGTAAATTTGGCACGAATAATGCCACAGCTGAATATTAGTGAGAGTGCTAAACTATGCAGTCTAACGTTTCAAAGAAATTTTTTGTGTGCCTGTGAAAGAATTATTATATTTGACTGAATGAGGTAACCTCTATTCACGTCTGTTTTTGTCTGTATTACTTTTGCGTGTACCCTGCAGAGCTTTTCGACTCATCCTCAATGTGGCACTGGTGAACATGCTCTCGATACTCCATGCAGACGTACTCCATGCAATAGCCCGCAACATGCATTTGGTGGCTGTCGTCAAAGGGTGCGCCGGAATATATTGCGCATGGGCGAGGATCAGTGATGTCACACAGCTGGCGCATCGGGGCCGGCACCTCCCGAGCACCCCACCGCTGCCACGCGCGACTCGCTGCCGCCGGTCTACGCTTTCCAGAGTAGTGACGTCGTGGCCGAGGTACAAGGGCGGCGCCAGTGGGGAGTTTGGGGGGGGGGGGCTGGAGCCCCCCCCCCCGAAATTTCTGCCTGCCCCCTTTTTCCCCTCCCCCAAGAGCAAGCATAGTCAAAACACAATATGTTCCGAGCCTTCCTGCCCCCTGAAGGAACTCGCTTGTCGTGGGTGCCCCCCCCAGTAAAAAATCCTGGAGCCGCCCCTGCCGAGGTAGACGTACTGGCGCCGGCGCGCGCAGCTATTCGCCTTCGCTGTACAGTGGCCGTCTGACACTGCGCTGGAGCCGCTTGATAGCGCCTCTGACTGTCGTTTGACAGTGTGGTTTAGCCATGGAGAAGGAGAGCGTGAATGCTGCTGAACGGCGCAGAAGAGCGGAGAAGCTTAACTCATTGGATCCCGAAGTAGTTGCCTGGCAAATTAAATATACATGTGCCACATAAAATGTATACCATGTGTGTTTCATTGGAGCAGCAGTAAGCATGATATTCAAGCTAATACTGGACAATCAGGAAAGCTAAGAACAATCAGCTGAACCTTTGCTAACGCTACGTTATTCTGGCATAGACGAGCTAAGCCACTGCAACATTTTTTGAACTCTGGCTAGTGTTACCTGGGCACCCTGTATATACGTTAGTCATGGTAGGTTCCAGCACAAGCAGTCGCTGTCGCGCACAAGTACTGCACCGTTCGCGTCGATACGCCATCTTATGACAACAATAGAAAACACTTGGCAAAGTTTCGTGACGAATTTGGTAGGTGAAACCCACTCACATTGAAAAAAAGTTCACCATTTCCCGCTAAAGGGGACCATGAGGCGATGCGAAGCCGGAGCACTTGCACGATCGCGTTCTGTTGGCGTTCTTTGGGCATGCTACCGACCTCGCGTCGCGGAACGCGAAGAGGAACGCTACGCACGTCTTGTCTTCCCTCTAGCCTGGCCGTTAATTCTCACAGGGCTAACGGGGAACGCAGTCGGCAGGCGTGCCAGAGGGGGGCAGCGTAGGAGAGAAGAGAGAGGGGGAGGGGACGCGTATGCGCTGGTGCTTATCGCGGCGTTGCGCAGGAGGAATTTCGGCATGTCTAGCCCGCGTTTCAGAGGAAGAGTGGAGAGGGGGATGGGAGAGAGAAAGTGATGAGGGGGAAGGGTAGAGGGGAAGTGGAGAAGGGGAGGGGCGATGGGAAGTGGAGAGGGGGAGGGGAAAGGGGGAGTGGAGAGGGTATGCGCATGCGCAGTAAGGGTGGTCACGCCGCACACCACCACCACCGCCACCGGATTGAACTCCGCCATAAGATACTTCACATCTAAAAGAACAAATACGCTGTGTCAAAGTGTGACATAGGACACGTAATTACCGATGCACTTTATAGTGCGTAACTACTTGGCAAAATATAAGAAGCTTAGACTTCAAACACTATGACAGAGAACAGCCTCAGATAAAAGGTTGCTTCATTGTGTCTATAGTGGCGGCGAGTAAAACGAACTTAGCTGATGGCTGGTCAATCGACATCGTTGTAGCGTTTTCACTATATGGCAGTTTTCACTATATATATTTTATATATTCTGATAGCTGAGTGACCTAGAACGTTCTTGGTGGCGCGCGTTTTTCGTATCAGCCATGGAACTTCGAAGCCCTCGTGACGTCGACAATACTGCCTCGGATTTTGATGCCGGAACCACAATTTAGCGCGCTCCTACACTCATGGCGCTGGTTTCGTAGAAATTTCACACGCTAATCCTAGGATACTCTCCGGTACCGGCGGCCCTTATGTCGACGCCTTACTCAGTAAATGTGTAAACGAGCTTACGCGACTTTATATAGAGCTGATCATTCCGTCCCAGCCTATAGTTGGAGTTGGTCTATGATTTTGTAAACGTTAAATACAGGGATTCTCGAAGTAATAGGCGCTCTTTGATTCGAAGAACAGCGCGAACAACCATAGGACATACAGAAAGGGAACGCACACAGCTCGCTGCTGTTCCGCAGCTCCGCTGTTGGCCGTGCACAACGACTTCTTTTCTTTTTGTTCCAGGAAAAGCGAACCTCCCTAAGGAGGTTCTCCCCTTTTCCTGGGATATCTTTTAAAACTAAATGAAGGAAGCGATGTTGTGTCTTTCAATAATCCATTCCTCTATCCGGTCTGCTCCTCCATCTCTGTTCCTTCTTCTACGCATGTTATCCCTGACTTATTTATTGCAAGCGTCATTAATCCTTTCCATGCTCTGCGTGATTCCCCTAGCCTCAATCAGGCTACCTTAGAGACTTTGAAGCCGTCCGGCTTATCTGTGCGAGAATGTTGATGCAGCTGCACGTGTCCTAAATTCGTGAATATGTTGAACAGAGAGCTTCGCCATCATGTGCCGTAACTATAGGTTAGCGGTCACCAGTACTCCAAAAACTTGCTTCTTGTTGAAGCAGCATTACGTGCAGCACTGTTGGCGGCAAGATTACGAAACAGTTCTTTCAGCACTATAATGGACGTGTCGCCATTTGCGGCATAGACAGCGCTGGGGTTCACATGGTGACAAACTACCGTTTCGTAGAATATGAACGATAAGCGCATTGTCTGATAAGCTCGAAAACGAGGATTTGATTCCCGGTCATGGCGGTCGCGTTTTGATGAGGGCAAAATGCAGTCATCAGTCTTCTTGTAAGGCAGGAACGTACCTAGTGCGGCAACCCCCCCCCCCTCCGAAATTAAGCGACACACACCCTGCCAACGCCGCAACTGCCACTCCTCGTACACATTCTTAAAGGTGTACATACACGAAATTTTAAAGGCGCAATAACTAGCAGGTGATATCTGTGTGGACACACACGCACACATCATTAACAAAATATCAATGGCGAATATAGCTTGCAACATATTTAAAATCAATGTTAAGGTGCGTGTCGCGCAACTACACACGAAACGCACCCCCTCACGACATCGACACCCACTTGGTTTTAACGTGAACAACCACGAGCCTCCTGCATCACGAGCTTGTGTTGGCTGCCATGATCCCTGCCAGAGTTCTCTCGTAGCAGACCTTTTGAACGGAAAGAGAGGGCTCCTCCTTTGAGGACTTGCACGAGAGCACAAAGACTGACGTCCTTGCCTGGGCAGTGCATTTTTCGGGGGTCACGGATACTTGCAACATCCCGGAGTGCTTTATAGCAGTACCCAGGAAGCCTTCGCTTAAAAGAATTTTCAACGCGGTGCCCATGTGAACGCGTTTCGTGCGCTAACGTAGCCAGCTACGTTTACATGAAAACCACTCTGCGTGCCGCCTCACTCGGCGCAATTGAAAAGCAAAACTTTGACTGGGCGCTACAAAACCGTCTCCAAATATTAAACCGTAGCACGCTGGAGCAAACGAGTTTTATAGCCGTGACAAATCGGTATTTGGTTACCTATTGCAACAGATAAAAAGGAGATGTAAAATTTCTGTGTCAGCGCTCCTTTTTAGTGCCATCTGAAAAAAAAATGGCGGAACAATTCGACCGTTCTGATTATTTCGATATTTGTTTCGAAATATCGAGGTGCTACCGCACTAAACGCCCCAGTGACGCCTTTATAATGATCTACGATTCACAGCCTTTCCAAAAAACCTGAAATTTGTGGACCGAGCTATGTTCGTACTGCGTTCCGCCTGTGCAGTGATCAATATTTGTTATACGGCTCGGCTGCACACATGTGTGCGCGGCTCACTTGATTAGTGTTCTTCACATCGACTTCGTGTGTGTAACTCGCGTATGTAGTAAGGATAGTGCATACTATGTCACACAATATTAAAGCACTCTATTTAGCTTTTGGTCTGCGTAATTTTCAGTTTAATCGCATGTGGGTTTCGTGCTTGCTTCATTGAAGATTTCGTAACGATCTTCTATGAAATATGAGGTGCGAACATGTTTTTTTTTCTTAGTGCATGTTTTCCTAGCTCAGTGCTTCTATTTCTTATTGATTTGTTGCTGTGTATGTACGACGATGTGGCGCTAAGCGATTTACGAACAGAAAACTTAGTGTCTGTGACCGATTATTCTCCGTTCCAGTTATAATCTTAGGGGGAATTTTGCAGAGGCTATGCAGAGGCTGGGCATTCCGCTGGCTTTTTGCACCTTTTGGATGGTGGTATATACCGGCATCTCTCGGGGGCCCTAGGCCAATCTTCTGATAGGTAAAAAAATATCATGCTAAGCCGGGTCCATCATTAAACGCTTCAATGACCGTTAAGCCAAGGAGGCAGTATCACTGTCACTCGTCACCTCGTCCGGTTTTCTCTAATCCTATAGCACGATCTACAGCACCAATCGTAGCGAAGGAAAGGCAGGGGGGTTTATAAGTTTAGGAAAACCGGTTTGCTACCCTACGCATGAGAACCGTATGGGGGAGATTGAAAGATGGAGAGGAAATATAAAAAGACAGCACACAGACAGCCAGTTAGATTCCGTCACTCTTGCGTGGAACGCGGCGTCGCATTCACAGCCGCTTGTCCAAAGAATCGCAAATTAACTGATCTACTAAGGGAGAAAGCCGAAGCAACAGCTATATTTAGATAAACGTAAAAATTAAAAAATTGAACCGTTGTTCGGGAAAGCATTTACGGACCAAAACTGCTTTAATGAAAGGGAAGTACATGAAACGCCGCCGGAACTGGGGAATAATTATGTGTATTTTGAGCGGCGCTCCTAAAGCCACCCGACGTAGGCGTTATTCTCCTTTGATTATGTGGATGTTTTTTCTAACCTACCAGGGTGAGGGTGCATGCAATACGTCTAGAAGCGCAGTGTCCTGCCTTCTGCGCGGTTTTATGGCGCTGGCGGCCACGGATCATTACGCAACTTACCTAATAACAATACGAGTCGGTTTTGGCCATTTAGGGCGTCTTTCTTTGTGCTTCAACGGCACGCTGCAAGTATCGAGCTGCTTCTGGTTCTTCGTGTAACATTTAGATGTCTTGCTATCGCATTCATTGCTTCGCCCTTGCTGCGAAACTGTGACTTTTTTCCGCAAATATAACAATGTCATGGCGTACAAGGGAGGAGTTCGAAAAGCACCTCTCCCCGAAAGCGCGTCCGGTCACTGCTGCGTGCCCCAGTCAGCGACATGGCGAACATAAAACCTTTCTGATGGAATGACGAGCGCTTCTCACCAGCCTTAAGTCGTCGTCTCAAGGCTTCTTGTATGAAGAGCAACCAAGTTTGGTATCAGCTCTTCATGCTTCATGCGACAAATGTGTACACGTGCATACAGGTGTACGGGGCTCTGCACTGCCGGCTCCGCGGTGTTATACGGCGAGATTTCCATTGTAAATGAGTGAGTGCCTGTGCCTATGTTTATGTGTGCACAGAAAGCCTCGTTGTTTTGCAATCTAAGGCTCTGGTCTCCTATCCTTGAGAAGCACATCCATGGCGAGGCAGTGAAGGACATTTTCGTGTGTTTTCCAACTGTAAGTGGGTACGTCAGCTTGGGGAGTTCCGCTCCGCAGAGGAAGAAAGAAAGGAGTAAGATTTCACGAAGTTGCTATATCTTGCTCTGTAATTCTTTCACAGCTTATATAATCAAAAAACGCTACAAGAAATCTTTATCTGACACTTTCCTTTGTTCTTACGTGTCCTTGGTAGTGTTATTCCTGTGCGAGTTCATTTCATTTATGATTTGTTTCCTTGTTTGCCAATTAAAGTTCACATGCATCTCAGAGGCCTGCCAGTGAGACTCACATTATTTCATTTATCTTATGCGGCAATACGTGCCTTTGCGGTGAACAGTGGGCGTCATTCACGTTTGTACTAGCGAAGGTAACCCTCCTCTCCCCCGATTTTTAAGTGGCATGAAACACTTACCTTGACCCCTCCCCACCCCCGAAAAAAAAAATCCTCGGTACGGGCCTGTACAAGGCAATTAATTGTGAAATTTATTCCGGTGCACCCCCCCCCCCAGCCCCCATGCCCCGTGCCACACTGTACGTCTCATCATCATATCGCGGTTTCGCATTTAAAACCACAAAATTTACTTTTTACTTGTGAGAGTGCATCATTTCCTCTAACTCAACGCCTGTGTAATCCCCGCATTATGCGTTAGAGTTAATTAAGATAGCAAGATTTCGCAGATCCCATAGATTGTGGGAATCGATTTCATGCGAAGCAGTCGGTGAGTAGCAGCCTACGCTGCATTTTTTTTTTACTTTGCGTCAAGCCTTACAAGGAGCCCCGCCACGGTGGTCTAGTGGCTATGGCGCTCGGCTGCTGACCCGAAGGTCGCGGGATCGAATCACGGCCGCGGCGGCTGCATTTTCGATGGAGGCGAAAATGTGTGAGGCCCGTGTACTTAGATTTAGGTGCACGTTAAAGAACCCCAGGTGGTCGAAATTTCCGGAGCCCTCCACTACGGCGTCTCTCATAATCATATGGTGGTTTTGGGACGTTAAACCCCAGATATCATTATTATTAAGCCTTACAAGGCGGATCGATGTTGTTGCGTAAGCACTGTAGCTGTGTACATGTCGTGGAATTACCAGGCACGTCAAATACGCTGGCGTTCAAAGGGTGGCTCATGGTCCGCTGTAATATCGTGGCTAACGTTATAACAGGGACGTCACTTTCATCGCAACGAAGTGCACGCTACGGTGTAACGATCTTCGGATTAATTATAATAATTGTTGGGATTTAACGTTTCAAAACCGTGATATGTTTGTGAGAGACGCCTTAGCTGAGGGCTCAGGATATTTCGACTACCTGTGGTTATTTAACGCGTACCTAAATCTAAGTAGGCGGGCCTCAAGCATTTTCGCCTCCATCGAAAATGCGGCCGCCGCGGCCGGGATTTCATCCAGCGACCTTCGGGTCAGTAGGCGAGCACCATAACCACCAGACCACCGTGACGGTTTGATGTTCGTATTATTAGGCACCTGTTGTTGGCGTATTCGATCAATGCTTGACCCTATGTCGCTTTATCACAGGAGTACATACGTCATGCTTATCACATTGTTATAAAATCGGATAGCCAACACTAACCACAACTGGCATCGCCCCGACTTCATTCTTCTAAAGAGCCTTCTTGTAGAGCAGTGTAAAGCAGTGGCGTTTCTCTGCTGCCGAATGCTTGAATGTCATGCAGAATGCCTAGGTTAGATTCTAGCTTGAACCGGAAATTTTATTCTTAGCTTCCACCAGGATTTCTCGCTCATCGACAATGCGTTATCGCTGTCGTGAAAAAAGAATGCCCTAGAACTCGTCTCACGATGATTATCCTATTGCTTCCAGGGCGATTTGCAAAATCTTAGCGGCGTACATTCCGGAAACTGCCCGCAACCATATTCTGAATTCTACGGAGTATCAAGATGCACCACCTCGCGCACGTGATAGTTAAGGGTGAACGCATTCCGAAGAGGAACTGTTATGGTCTGCACGATGAGTAGTATTAGTAGCGCACGGTAGTAGTTGTAGTATTAGTAGTAGTAGTAGCAGCTGGCAGTGGCTGTAGTAGTAGTAGTAGTAGTGGTTGGCAGTAGTAGTAGTGGTTGGCAATAGCAGTAGTAGTAGCAGTAGTAGTGGTTGGCAGAAGTAGTAGTAGTAAACCTGATTGATACCATAATATTCAATGCGTGGTTCTACCTCTTGTCATGCACACTGGCAAGGCCCGGCTGGCCCTTGCGGCTCGCCTGGCCTTGTCGATGTTGAAGACGACGCACAACGGACATTCAAACAGTAGTATGAAGGTGACTTTAGTCACCATTTTGCGAATTTCTTTTTTCCTGAATGTAAAGCCAGTGCACAGTCTGTGCGCCAGTCCTAACTTTTCTGTGCACTATGCTAAGGTCGTTAAATGTTATCATAGTAGCAAGTTCAACAAAATGAAAAGAGTTTTTTTTATATGTGCTGTAAGAATCCTTTGCCGTATTTCCTACTATCTTGAATCTAAAGATTTTGGATTGCTTCAGTGATTTTAGAACTCATGCCGCTTGTATTGCAAGATGTCTCTGCTGACTTATGTAACTTGTGTAACGTATGCAACCTGAAAAAGACAAGAACCTTGTCAAAGACAGGACCACTTGTCGAAACCTTGACTGATGTGACACCCCTCGTTCAAGAATTTTTCACGTCTTCCAACTTCCTTCTTCCCCTGAACGTGAGCCTAATTTGGATTTTGTACCTGTGTACTACTGGCGGATGTTGTCTTAGAGTACTGGAAATGTGTTTTCACGCACCTATGCACTGAAGTGTCACGTCTGTTAGTATATGTCAGTGGTTTTTCGCCACGTGCAGAATTCCTGCTTCTCCTGCTTTCGATTTCATAATTTTTTTTGTGTTTTTGTCGTCTATCAACTAATGCGGAATTCTTATCGCTCAACAATAGTATTTCTTTGTGTATATTGTCTTATTTACGGAAGCTGCTGTTTTACTTGTTTTTTTTTTCGCGTGGCCAGCGTTCTCTTGATGTCTCTATTTCATGTTTCAAAATGCACCGTCAGCGTGGTTTAGAAAAATGGGAGAGAAGGATGACATATTTTTCCATCGTTTGAAATATTTAGGACGATAGATTTAGCAAGGTAAAATAGCATATTGTGTACAAGTGCGAAATGCACTTACTATGATGACATCTTGATTACTGTGCTCTGCACATTGCTCGAACTAAACCCGGAAATTGTACAAATGTTTCACAAACCGAAGCTCATATAACAGAGCTTATATATATATATATATATATATATATATATATATATATATATATATATATATATTGCTACGTGCATTTCTGTTTATAGCCTCTCTTTCAGTAATATCGTTCGCCGTGTAAAAACTCCAAGTTTGTCTGCATTATTTCTAGTGGCGGTATGTTAGGTTTGGTTCTGCTGTTAGATTAGAAGCTGTGCATTTTTGTTCTAAAGAAAGTGCTTACATATATTTTTTCCTTTACTTACATCACAACCAAAGGACGAATCTTTCTTGTTTTGTAGAAACAAGAACAGATGTGATGAAAGAGGCGGTGACTATACTACCTGTCATGCACGCTTTGGTTACGCTGAACCAAGGCTGTCACGCAAATTTCTATTAAGACGTTGGCGCGTTTCCGTGTTATAAACACTAATATATACGTGGCAGCGCAGAGCGGAACTTTATGTGCTTCTAGGAGGGAGTCGTTCTACTCTGTCGACTACGCAAAATTGAAAAAAAAAAAAGAAATAAATATCGTTGTAACGTTCAGCCTATCCTCATCGCATGCTTTCCGCCTGTCACCACTGGCCAAGACTTCGTATCCTGTAAGATGGGGACGGAAGCTGAGATTTCATGTTCTTGCTCTAAAGGACAGAGCGTGAGTAACAGAAAAGTGTATACGACACATTTTTTTTCTAACAGATATGAAGTCAGCGAGTAAGTTAAAGACGACTACGAAAATGAAAGCGACGCGATCACCGACATGTAACACAGTTAAAGAATAAGAAGTTCACTTGTTACGACAAAGTTTGAATCTTCGTAACTGATTCGTGTGACTTTCTACGTAGTACATTCGCAGTGCCTGCGTTGCTTCGTAAAGTCATTTTCGGCAGCACGTAGATGACAGTTGGAGAGTAAGACATGCTATAAAATATAAGTGAAGTTATGGATGCCGATGGGTGCGAACATCAAATTGCATTACTTTTGGCGAAATCTGTTTACTAATTAAAGTTTCCCACATAACTGCGGAAAGCCATGTAAAATCACGAGAGTGTCAATAGCCCGAACGAGAAAGGAAATAATAAATAATATAGGGAAATCAATTTATGAGTTAGTGTCAACCGGTCAGAATTAAGTACCTGCTTCTTACCTGGAGACGACCCGGTTCAGTATTTTACATGGGCTACATTGCAATGCAGAGCTCGCGGGAACGGAAGTCACAGAAATTGGATGGGCGTCGCTTACATGACTATAGTCATAACCTTCTGACAGGCTACGGATCCTGTAGAGCATATGTTTACGTTCCCAGTACTTTATGCCCTTGTAGCTCCCTAGGCATTTCAAGTTGAAGACACATGAAATACAGAAGCCAGCATACGTACCTGCGATTACCCATAATAATATTTGTAGGGGTTTCACGTCCCAACATCACGACATGATTATGAGAGGCGCCGTAGTGGAGCGCTCCAGAATTTTCGACCAACTGCGGTTCTTTAACGTGCACCTAAATATATGCACACGGGCTTCTAGTATTTTGCATCCATCGAAGTGCAGCCGCCGCGGCCCGGAGTCAATCGCGCGACAATCTAGTCAGCAGTCGAGCACCATAACCGATAGGCCACCGCGGCGGGTACTGTGAAGATCAAGCCCATACTATACAAATATGGTGTGTTAAAATTGTTACAAAGTGACATCCTGCCTTTCCTACTCTGATGCGCACTACGCTAGCTTTTCGGATAAAAGTGGCACAGGGCACGGGTGTGCGATCGTCTGGGTCGGCGAAAAGAAAGACAAAATGAGGGAAATAGAGCAGCCGGACCGTTGTGCCTCTCTCCAGCATCGTCATTCCCGTCAGCACTGGAGAACCGACAGAGTTAGAAGGAGTCATCGAGGGCATTTAGCACGTGCTCCTGACCGATGAAATTTGTGCCGAAAGAGGTATAGCCCCGCTGCGAATTCAGGCACCTCAACATTGCTACGACGATCGTCTATATGAATGACTTCGTGGAGGCCAGGAGAACTTTTGCCTTCGTCGATCCAACCGAACCTTATTTGACGACCCGAGGTCCGCAAGCAACTTTCAACATCAATCCGAGCCTTCCAAAGCATAAGCAAGAACAGCTCAAAGCCTGGCCCTTGCAATACAAAGACCGCTTCTCGTCGTCGTCAAGAACGAACTCGAGAAACCCCAGTCGCAAGACAACGCATCAAAACGGAAGAAATTGCCCGACCAGTCTGTCAGAGCCCGCACCTTGTTTCGACGAGAGCACGCGAGGCCATCAAGAAAGAAATCGAAGGAATGCTGCGGGACGGAATCATCCAGCCGTTCAAGAGCCTATAGGCGCCTCTTGTGGTTTTAGTGACGAAGAAGAATCGAAGGTTACTGCGGCGATTAACGTCGCTTGAACAAAGTCACAAAGAAGGAAGTGTATGCTCTCCAACGGATGGGCGACGCCCTGGATCGACTCCACAACACCAAGTACTTTTCGTCAATTGACATCAGGACCGGCTACTTGCAAACCGAAGTCGACGAGAAAGACGGAGAGAAAAGTAATACAGTGTTGACAGGTTTGAATTTGCAGACTTGCCTCGTGTACTTGGATGACGTCCTTTTGTTTGCCTCCAACTTCAACGAACACTTCCAGTGCCTTGAAGCTTTACTTCATGCAATCAATACCCTGGGCACACCCTGATGCCAGAATAGTTCCACTTTCCGCACGAGGAGCTCTTGTTTTTGGGCCACGTCAATGGCAAGTCTGGAGTTTTCTCTGAACCACAGAAAACTGCTGCCATCGCTGTTTTTCCGCAACCAACCGACAAGAAGGCCGTAGGCCGATTTCTCGTAGTCTGCGCCTATTACAGACGCTTCGTCAAGGAACATTCAAGGAACACCAAGCCAACTAAAGCACATCAGGAAGACCGACGTGGAATGATGATTCGCCTCACCGAGCGTCTAAATAACACCATCGCAGGCCAATGTACGCCAACGTCGAACAGAAGACGTAGGATGCATCATTGTGCACGCGACCTTTGCGTACAACATAACACGACCGTGAAAGAACCCACGCAGATGACGTCAGACAAGTTGGTCTACGGAAGGAATCCTGGCAGCGACGCTTGACGCTATGCTGCCGAACATCACCGAAGAAGAATATGTCGGCGACGCTACCTACCTGTAGCGCCGTAGAGGCATGACACCTCGCCCACCTGCGTATCAATAGAGCAGGTGAGCGAGGGTTGATAGATGTTGCTACAATATTCGACGAGGAAACATAAAATACATAGCCGGTGACCGTGTCTAGCTCTGAACACCAATTCTTCCACGTGGACTGAGCCGAAAGCTCCTGCGATGATACTTTCTACCACACAAGATAATCCGACTTTGTGGTGCACTGAGATATGAGGTCGTACCCGACAGTTTAACCTCATCACAACGGCGCGCGGATGAACCGAAGTCGTCTACGAGGTTCGCCTTATACCTTTTTACGTGCATTAACAAACTGTGGAGTTTTTTTACCTTACTTCTTCGACTTGTTTGCCATGCATATTCTGTTTTGCAGAGCTTCGGAACAAATCTTTTTCAGAAGGGGCCATTGTCATGCGTACTTCCTTGATTTTATTTTACGGGGACAGCCTGTTTTAAATGCGAAGCATTTCTTAGCGAACTTCTGCGACTTTGAGCGTATCTATCTATCTATCTATCTATCTATCTATCTATCTATCTATCTATCTATCTATCTATCTATCTATCTATCTATCTATCTATCTATCTATCTATCTATCTATCTATCTATCTATCTATCTATCTATCTATCTATCTATCTATCTATCTATCTATCTATCTATCTATCTATCTATCTATCTAGCCGCCTACGACTTTGTGCTCTCCTGGCCGTTTCGTTAATCGGATGTATACCAAAATTGGTGTGTCATAACATGGCCTTATTACGAACATAAATGACAGGTCATATCATGAAAATCGTGACACGCATGTCATGAACAGCATGATTTACATTCCGCGCCCTTTGGGCTCTTGCGGCCGTTCCGTTAATTTCATATATACCAAAATTGGTACGGCATGACAAGAGTTCATGACGAACATAATGACAGGTCCTAACATGCAAATCATGACGCGCATGTCATGTGCAGCATGATTTACATGACATGGTCTCGGGGCGCTCGCGGCCGTTTAAATGAAGGGATACATACGAAAACTGGTATGACGAGACATTTCTGTATGGCGAACATAACTGACACGTGGTAGCATGAAAAGCATGATATGCATGTCATGTATGACATGATTTACATGCCACGCTCATGGCGCACTCGCGGCCGTTTCGCTAGATTGATATACACCAAAATTGGTACTGTGCGATGTGACTTTATGAAGAACATGAAGAACAGGTGGTAGCATGAAAACCATGACATCCATGACATGTATGTCATGATTTACATGCCACGCTCATGGTGCATTCGCGTCCGTTTCGCTTGCGTGATATACACCAAAATTGGTGTTACGCGACACGACAGTATCACGAACGTAAGTGAGATGTGGTAGCATAAAAATCATGACATGCAAGTCATGTACGACCTGATTTACATGCCACGCTCATGATGCGCTAGCGGCAGTTTCAGTAGACTGATATACACCAAAATTGGTATTGCGCGATATGACTGTATGAAGAACATGAACGACAGTTGGTAAGATGAAAACCATGACATGCATGTCATGTATGTCATGACATATTTGCCATGCTCATGAAGCATTCGCGGCCGCTTCGCTAGCTCGATGTACACCAAAGTTGGTATTGCGCGAAGCGACTGTATGACGAAGGTAAATGAGACGTGGTAACATGAAAATCATGACATGCATGACATGCACGACATGATTTACATGTCATGCTCATGACGCACTCGTGCCGTTTCGCTTGCTTGACATATACCAAAATTGGTATTGCGCGACGCGACTGCATGACGAACGTAAATGAGAGTGGTAACATGGAAATCATGACATGCAGGTTATGTATGTCATGATTTACATGCCGCGCTCATTGTGCATTCCCGGCCGTTTCGCTAGCTTGGTATACACCAAAATTGGTATTGCGCGACGCCACTGTATGGCGAACGTAAATGAAAGGTGGTAACATGATAATCATGATATGCATGAAATGTACGACATGATTTACATGCCACGCTCATGGCGCACTCGTGGCCGTTTCGCTAGATTGATATGCACCAAAACTGGTATTGCGCGATGAGACTGTATGATGAACATTAGTGACAGGTTGTAACATGAAAAACCATAATATTTATTTCATGTATGGCATGATTTACATGCTCTACTCATGGTGCACTCGCGGCCATTTCGCTCGTTTGATATACACCAAAATTGGTATTGCGCGATGTGACTGTATGACGAACATAAATGAGAGGTCTTAACATGCGAATCATGTTATGCATGTCATGTACGGTATGATTTACATGCCACTGTCATGGTGCGCTTCCGGCCGTTTTGTTAACGTGATATATACCAAAATTGGTATGGCATGACACGAGTGCGTGATGAACATAAACGACAGGTCATGCATTTATATACCAGAATATGCGTTTCATTGGCATGGTGTACACTAGATTGTGCATGCATGCGTGCATGGCAAACATGCGATATATGGTGGACTAGATGCCATGGCATGAATGATTTCATTTGGCTCAAAGACAAACAAGGCGATGTATGCAGCTCTTTGCTGACTGCTTCGCATTACATCGATTTCCACAGTGCGTGGGATCTGCCGAATTATTTTTACTATATTTTGACGCACTTTACTAATCGATGCAGGCAGCGCTTCATTTTGCTTGTTGCTTTGCGAATCACGCCGACTGTTCTACGAACGGTGCATCTCCGACGCGTATGTGTGAGTACCTTTCAGACTACGCGAGCATCAGCGATAATTCAAGATTGTTCTTTCGCGCATGTGTAAGAGCCGACTCACTTAGCCACCTGTCAAATTGCGGACGACTTTTGTCGGTGCTTTCCGCTTTCGCTGCACTTCGAGTGTCATTTCTATTACTGGGCACAAGTGCGCCTAATAAAACATTTCATCTTTACTGGCTGCGCTTTGCTTTCTTCACCGTCACAACTTCGTGACAATATTCATATTGCGATAAAAAGGATATCAACAAACCGTTCCTAAGTGTCATTAGGTTCGTGTTGGACAAAGATTCTACCAGCGAGGCCAGTTCCTGGTCTGATGAGTTAGTATCTTATTAGTTTGGTTAGTTTTGTTATTTATCAGTTTGGTCAATATTTAGTTATTGTCTTATCAATTTGGTAGCGCAGGCTTAATTAGTTGGTTTCACTTGAATTAGTGTAGCTACACTGGCATTCGGCTCTAATTTCTCCCCGTTCGTTATTGGCGGCAGGATGCAATGATTGTACACCTTTAAATTGGTAGGATAGTTCTTAGCTGGTGGCAGTATACGAGATAATGACTGAAGTTTGCGCTGCAGTATACTTTCATTCTCCTGTAAAATAAACTGTGGATATATGCAGTACGAAAACCAGGCGCGATTTGAAACGCCACTTGAATGTCATGATAACTGGGCATTGTGTTTCGTAGGCGTCGTTTGGTAGAAAAAACCCGCATCAATGCAGTGAGTCTTTTCTCACCAGCTCTAAACTTCAATGACCGACCAAAAAAGCTCGACATAAAGTTTTTTACTCAACATTTTTCCATTTCACACATCGAAAACCTTGAGTCTTTTTTGTGCAAGCACTGTGTGAAGCGAACTCTTCATCCCAGCAATTTCTTTTTCTCCAAGTAAGAAAGAAACAGAGAAAAATCAAGCTATTTATTCCTTGCGTCTGAAACTGCAACAATTTGCACTTTATAGAAGCGTTTAACATCCATAATGCAAGAGCTGAGGTCTTCGGTTCCTAGCCTCTCTTCCGCAAAGCCAGGAAGAGCAAAGAATATTATAGGCGCTTGAGCTTTTCCCAGTCCACTTGGGTGACCTCGGCTTTGCAAGTCCCAGTTCTTCCTCACTTGATGCCGCGTTTTTGGATTCGAAAGCTACGACGGAACTGCGAAACACCGTTTCTTCAATACGCAATAGATTCTCACCTATAGACGATTTACCGAAGTCTGCAAAGCCAATGTATTCGCAGCTGACGGAATGTTGTTTGGCTTGAAAGATCGCTCAACGTTCGCATACCTTGCAAACTGACCTCACGTATCAGGTACAGACAGATGAGCAACAACAGGAACAAGCAATATTACGTCCCGTTGATGCAAGGTAATGTGTTGCCCACGGTTTGCGCAGTATGTGCGACGAGGCGGCACAATTGCGAAATGGGATAGTGTGAAATCCAAACATTGTACGCGCATAAAAGCAGCTTTCAAGGAGCGGAGGACTGCATCGAGTAGCTTTTTCTTTTAGAAGGGTGAAGGAAAGAAAACTTTGTGAGAGGAAAGCGGTTGGATCATAAAAAAGCTTTGCTATGTCGATTTTCAGGGAAAGTGGAATAGAAAGTATCCCGGGATTGCCGATTTGCCTTCGTAGCTCCGTAAATAGGTTTGCTCAATGGCGTGAAAATTGGTTTTATTTTTTGTGTGTGCGCGCGTGAATATTCTCTCCTCAACGTATAGTGCACGAAGTAGGAAAAAAATGAAGAAAAAGGTGGTGTCTCTAGATAATTGTAAATCGGCTGTTCTGCGTTCTCGAAACTGCTTAAAGAATGTAATAAAAAATCGACCAATTTCACTAAAAGTTTGGATGTTAAAAACCTTCGATGTGGACAGGCTTAACCAAAGCAACGAACATTCCACAACAAGACATTATAGTTTACTTAGGCGGCCTCACGGAATGCCTGAACAAGGCCATTGCAGACAAGGCTCGCCAAGTATGTGGACACACAGCACAAGACTTGGGATGTAATTCAACCTTAGGTGGCCTTCACTTATATCAATGCAGTGCAAGATACCACCAAAATGGCGCCCTATAAGTTCGTCCGCGGAAGCGACGCCACTACTACTCTGGATGTAAGAATGGCAGATTGGCGTGTTGGTTCAGCATATCTTGCAACGTACAACAGGGAGAGTTATATACACACACGGAGCACCTTGTGCGTGTGTATGACTCTCGCTTTTGTCCGTGGTCATCGTCGCGCCCTTCATTAAAAAAATATACTACTATGGACGCCATGCTGCCTCATGTCACCGACGTAAAGAACCTAGATGCCGCCGCCTTCTTCCATCGCGCAGAAGAAGCCCAACAACCTACGCGGCTGCGCATGACGACCAGCAGTGCAGCGACGCCCGAAGCTACAACCTGCGAAGGCGCGAAGTTAAATAAAAGCCAGGGGACAGAGTCTTGACTTGTACGCCCTTTGGACGAGGCGGATTAAGTAAAAAAAACTTGCGCCTCTATTGAGAGGTCATCCGTCAACTTGGTGAGCTGGGCTACGGAGTGGTTCCTGATAGGACTAGCGTCTCCCGCCCACGCCGCGTACGACCATAAATGACGCACGGTGTTTCATTTAAAGCCGTATCATGCGCACTAAAAGATGCTCTCTGTTTGCCTTACTAGTTCAGTTTGTTTATGTGCCATCTGTGCTTATTTACATATTTACCTTTACAGCTGCAGTCTTTTTAGTATCTGGTGGATGCTTCCTTGGCGAAGTTGTGCCGCGAAGCATTTTGCCGTTTGTTTTGTGCATACTGGTAATCGCCGGCCCGCGGCTTTATCATCTGTGTTCGTGAGCGGAGACGCATCCCGCTTAACCTGGAATGATCTTGGACCAGCGCATTGGCTACGAGATAGTTCTAGATTCTTGGTGAATATAGTAGCTACTTTTGGGGGCGTCTCTCGAATGTTCATTGCCGCTTTTAAATTCAGCGCGGGCTATTGCAGCTGGTATTCTTCCCACGACGACCGCCGAGCATGTTGTTTGCTGCCGCCGCAGCCGTGTTGTCGAGTTTTCTCTTAGTGGATGCAAGTCAGCCTAAGGAACACGTTATTTTCTCTTACCATCCTTTCATTCTCCTGTCTACTGAACTGCCGTCACTTCTTCGTGACAACATCATCGAACTGTAAATGAAACCTTCTTGTGACGGCGACGAGAGTTCATCATTTGCTTCAGCGTGTTGCTATTCAAAGCGTGATATCTGCAATACCACATACACGCTTATCATCGCGCCAGCCTTGTTAACGCGTTTCGGATAAAAGTAACGATTTTGTCCCTTTTTTCCTATACTGCTTACGTCATTTGGTACCATTGCAGCAGGTGCCTTCTGACACCGTCTAACTTTGAATCTACTGGAGCAGTGTGAATAACAGGTACTAACGAAAGAAAAAAGAATTCAATCTTAATCACGTCCAACAACTAAAGGCGCGCGCGAGTAGGAGTTTAATAAATGATGTGGCGGCTCCTCGGGTTGGCAGCGTAACTCGCAAAAACTCAGAGGTAAATATCTGGCGGAAAAGCTAGTTATGAGAAGGAACTCGCAGTTAGGCGTACTAGAGGGCCAATGCAACATTGTTATTTAATAAGATTAGTGCATCGCGGTGTACGCATGTTACCCAGGCATTTCGAAGTATTGTAATAACACCATTAAGAATTTTGGCGATGGTGTAGGAAGGAAGGCAGGAACAGGAGAGAAAGGAAAGGCAGGGATGTTAACCAGTCTAGAAGGACCGGTATGCTACCCTACACTGGGGGAAGGGATGGGGAAGCTTTAAAGATAGAGAGAGCGTGAGAGGGAGAGCAGCAACGCACAAAGTCACACACTTCACAGTCATGATACATGATAATGCCGTTAGTTTATAACCGCCGGTGCAAGTTCGATGTCTTCAAGAAGTTGAGCATTGACTTCGTCGCCTTCACCCGCGATGACCTCTCAGGACTACATTCCAGAATGGTTTCTGCCGTCATCAGACTGGGATCTGTGTGAACAAGAGGGACTGCGAGTAATTTTCTCTGCGCATTGTAGCAGGATAGTCACAGATGTGCTGTAGTGTCTCCTCGCTACCACAGTTGTCACAAAACGGGTGGTCAGCCATTTCGATTCGAAAGGAGAATGACTTCGTGAAAGCTACTATTAGCCATAAACGTCAAAGCAGAGTGTCATCATTTCGGCGTAGTCCAGTAGATGTCTAAAGACGTAGAGTGGCCAAGCAGTGGCGGCGGAGATTGTGCAATGTGCTTGCTGTTTTCCAAGTGAACGAAGTGATTTCCTCTGCGGCAACTCGAAGTTGGCTAGCAGCATCGGTCCTTGGTAGGGATATTGTCTAGAGCCTGTCGCCTTGAAGAGCTGATCGAGTAGCATTGTCGACGTGTTCATTGCCTATCAAGCCGCAGTGACTTGGCAGCCACTGAAATGTCACGTGGTGTCCTTTCTCTAACGAAGTGTGGAGGAGATACCTAACCTTGAAGACCAACTGCTCGTATGGTCCGTGCCGAAGGGCTGATAGATAGATTGCAGGGCTGATTTCTAATCGCTGAACATTGACCATCTTTGTGGCTGTTCGCGGTAGACTACACAGTCTTCGCGCGGGGATGGTCTAAAATATTCAGATGCCCTATGGGCCTGTTCACTCCGCGGCATGATACTAAAATTTTACCCGAAAATTCTGGTACGCAGAGGCACAGTGTATATAATCGTTAGTCGGTTTTCATGCGTGTTTTCGTTCGTCAGATACGATCTTTTTCGGCTACTCCCCATATAGTAAAGGCGTGTCGCGTATTCGTCGCCGACAGTTGGCGAGGTGGGCACAAGTTCAAATATCCCGGTCACGCACGCTATATTGTATTGAACTTGTGTACCATCTAATTGTCTTTAGCAGGGGTAACTGGTACTGTCAATAGGAGTCTTGATGTCACACAGTGCCCACAGGCATCTGTTGCTATTCTTACACGGTATAATATGAATTCGCGCAAAAACCTGAGGAAGAAAAATGATAGCTTTAGTCCGGTAGGTTTAACAATGCTGGCGTTATGAAAAACGCGCCATCTGTGGCGCAGTTACTCACTGCGGCCTGGTATTCACACAGCCCCTAAGGCAGAAACACGAGCGCGCATGCTCACAACACTCATGCCAGCAGTGAAAATCGAGAAGATTGTCTGTAGTTCCGCAGAGTTGATTTATTGGAGCGTAACAGTTCGCGAATTTGGCTTTGTCGCTCGCGGAGCCAGACGCACTTCGTGTCTCCGGGGTCATTTTCATACTGCTCGTGCGAATTACGCATGACATCTTGACTGCACGAATGCAAGATAGACAACGCGGGCTCCTACTCCAACGGCGCATATTCACTCTGGGCCAATATTTCTTTTATTCGCCATAGAATGGGCAGTTCCTGAAGTATAACTTGACACTACGATCCCTACCAATTGATGTCTTACCTCTCCTTCATTCAATTAGGTTCAACATTTATTTCAGCGCATTTAGAATAGGTGAGCGATAAACACGCCTCATTAAACACATCATGCATGGACGGCATTAATGTCCTCGACTCATTCCGCGGGCGGTGCAGAGACAAGGAAAAATCCTTTGTACTTGTAGAGCATGAGCCCGCCGAAGGTACTGTTAGACTGACGACATTCTCAACAAGGTTGCAATAAAGCAAGATTATTTAACATATCCGAACTGAGACCGGCTGTGATACTTGAAAAGCACGAGAGCAAGGTGAACGAAGAAAAAGTTGGATTTCTCCATGCTAATCGCACAATAAATGAAAGTTTTTTCTCCTGAACGAGAGAGAGCGAGATAGAAAGGTAAGGGAAGGACAGGAGTTTAACCTCAGGAGACTTCCAGTTGGCAACGCTGTACTTGGGAAGGGGAAATGGGGCATGAAAACGCTCGACAGGAGATTGTCAGATTAGTGTTTTGTTCACTGCCTACCTCCCCACCCAGGTCTCCGAGGAGTTTTCTTGGAGACATTGAACCAGCTGTATACTATAGAAGCCTCCTGCCACGTCCTTGCCCATGTGTGCCGTTCTACTCTCTTCTTCCCATCCCTATTTCAATCATTCTATTCACCGCAGATTCTGAGACTTCCTCTCGGTTAGGGCTGCGGAAATTGCGTCTTTTCTTCTCATCTACCTGTCCTCCTCCTCTTCCTGACATTAGTACCTGCGAATGTACATTATGAACTCGCGCTGCACGAAATTATGCAGATCTTTCGGCGGCTACCTGATGTGCTCTACTTGCTCCGTTAAAAATACGTACCATCAGAGAATCCCCCTGCGAGGCAGACACGCCAAACGGCTCTTTTATTTTTATTTTTTTTTCGCAGCGAAAAAGCACTAAACTCACGGCTGGAGTCAATGCAGTCATTCAATATTTGTTTTTACGCCTTATTGATCTGCTACCTATGGTATTCCACGGTAAATTGCTGTGCGACTAACTGTGCGGGTATTTTCACATGGAAGCCACAAACACGCGTTCTGTCTGCGCTTCATGGGAGACGCGCTGCTGTGCGGCAGCCGTAAATCAAGAAAGCCACGTACAACGCACCACTGCTTGCCCGAATACGAATAAACTGCAACTGCTACACGAATGGCTACTCCGGCGAATTACCGTATATAAGTACTCCACATGTTCTGCTTTATTTAGGTATGAGGCTCTGATACACAACCTTCCTGTGGCTTTTGTGAAGTCTTTCTTTAGTTTGTCACTTCGCCTAAGCACGTAAAGCTGAAAGAAGTGATAATCCGGGATATGTGAATAAAAAGTGTAGTAATTTGCAAGATAATCGAGCTCTGCTATTTTGGGACTGCAGTAAAAGCATTTTGACAGTTGGTGACAACTTCACTGAGCTAACAGCATTGCACTCAGAAACATTACACGCTAACGTTCCGCACCGAAGCTACACATGTTGTCCTGATAGTTTCTGTAGTATTCGTACACTTTGGAACATTCCAACGAAGACGTGCGAGCTCCACTCACAAAACTAGTGCTCTAAACGACCCTGCATACACCCCCGCTCTCCGAAGCATAGCCCCAGGTAGAGTGGGTAGCATCGGTTGCCATTATTAAAATAAGGTAAAGGTCAGGCTAGTTTGCTGCACTCATCTATTGAATGTTATTGCCTTGCTGATGTTAACGCTAAGCTCGTCGGGAAATGGCGAAGTTTTTCCCATTTCTTTATTTTGGTTAACCTCTTGCCAGGTAAGTGAGTGGGCGGATTGCGTCTAGAGAAGCCGAAAATTATTAGAAACATCCAACAGAGTTATGTAACTTGGAACAGAGTTATCTAATTTCGGTGTGGGCACAAGCATTTACGCTCAGGAAGCAACGACTGCAACACAATTAACCTTTACCAGCCTGATTTTTGCACAAAGAAAAGCTAAAATATAGATAGCGTGTGCTGTTAATTTACTTGTGCCTGTAAATAGCGGCATCGTTGAAAATGAAGTGACACAAACTCGCTCAATTTGCACTCATAATAATGTACAAATGATATGAAGTTGCAGTATACGTCAACTTGTTCTACTGCGAATTGATGTTGTATTGCTGTACGCGTCAAATTCGCTGCATACGTGTAGTATTCGTACAACGAATAGTGGCGGCACGGATCCCTATCGCCTTGTGTAACACTTCGAAACAAAAGAAAAACAATGATAGAGTGCACGTCGGAGGGCGCCCGACGTTATATTAGCAGCGGCACCGACAACATAGCCGTATGGTCTGGGTTCAAATCATGCCAAACACGACGCGAGCAAGTCATTCTTCTATATTAATTGGGAGAAATACACTGTACCAACTCTGCCGTTATCGCGTCTCTGTACCGCCTCCTAACAAGCTTATTTTTATGCTATCTTTTGTTTTTTATGTTTTCCAATACACCACCGCATCTGCATGGGCAGCGCGGAGACGGCCCGCATGCTCGGTGGACCCCAATTGAGTTAGCCTTCTCTCTACACACAGGGCGGCGATGCGAATGCAATTTGCAAATGCCCCCGAAGCAAGCCCAAGTAGATTGCTACAGGGGCCACGAGCGCGCGTTACCAAGGGGTACCTTTATGTTTCAGGCCTTCACTTATCCTTTGCGTTTTGTTTCCTCTCGAACTGGCAGCGATCCTACGGTGTTATATTTGCTTCCGTTGTTTCTGCTGATAAGTGCATCCGCGTTGGAGAGTTTGCCTCCGCTCACTTAGCCTTATAGTAGAGCACTAAAGGAGCGACACGACACTACTGAATGCGAAGAAGACAGCTGAGAGAAATACATACATTTTAGCCCCGACGCGAACGAGGAAAATAAAGAGGAGTCTAAAAAAAAGGACCGCCGGAAGCAATGGCTCTATGCTTCCGTGTCCCTGGAATGAGATGCGCTAGTCAAATTTCTGCAGCGATATAGCCACGCAGTTCCCTGTGACATTTCCGCTGGCGTCCTTCACTCTATTGTTGACTGCATATTCTTCCCATTCACTTTGTTTGCTTTCTGAAGCTAATGTGTTTAGCGAACTATGCGGAGTTGTCTCTTCTCTTTCCTTTGGGCGGTATTAGGCAATGTTCGAGTGTGAAGGCATAGTAGAATTGCCTTGTGAGTTGCTGACACTGCCTCGAGGTCTTAATTGGTATACGGGCATCTCGTGCAGCATGCTGCCTCATTTCGTTGCACTTACGAAGGTAAGAAGTAGTTCAGGGTTGTGTTTCTAGTTGAGACCTTAGTACTGTAAGACTACCATTTGTTTTCTCTTAACTCCAATTGTTTTTATAGCGCAGAAGTAACTAAATGGGATGGTTTCGCATAATTTTTATGAGCATATCACAACGGACAGAGTTGCACAGGATGTATTGCGTTCATCAATAGTGACAATAACCAAGTATCGCTAGCATGTAAACAGGCAACGCCTTCTCCCTGTACAAGTTCTCCATAAAGTCATAGATTTAGCGCTGATATAAATGTCTCTTCTATGAAGAAGGAAAGCACGCTGAGGCATTCGTGAACGCGTAAAAGAAAATTCGCTTTAAAACCATCTACGTTTCTCAGATTTCTTTCCTTAGTAACCACCATTATATTAGACTCATTCATTCTATTAAGGAGACGCTTCTATCATTTTCAGTAGGCATACCACAAAAAAAGACAGGAAAGGTACACTTTTTAAGGGTGTTTCATTTGTTGCAACAAAATGGCATGTAAAATAGTGTTTTCGGTTATATTGTGTTTTCTGACTTCTTTCTTTGTGAAAAAGGTTGAGCACGCGTCTAGCGAACTTCCGAGCTTTTGTCGCCAGGCGTTGGTGGTAGATTTTCTGGTGTTTCTCCTACCAGTATTGATTACATCTGACTTACTTTCCTTGCACTGGAGTTCCACTAAAAAAAATGAACCGACGATTACGATACTACCTAAAGCGAATTCCGAGTGGAGCCTCGTGTTGCGGCAAAGCCAACTGTGTCTGAAGTTTTGGCTTTCCGTAAGGTATCGACTATGTCATAAATCGTAATTTTAGGGGCGAAGCTCCTTAGGCTGTGGGTCGTTCCCTCCTCTGTAGTAGTATGTAGCCACCTCGCCCGATCGGCAACGGGCGAGCGCCGATCGGCAACGGCGCGAGGACTCTGCCGTACGAGAGTTAAATCACACTAAAAGACATGCTTTGCGGGCGATATACTCTAGTGAGCTTTCAACGTTTCGTCTTAATGTACACGATAAAGAAATTATTTCTACGAAAAACGCAAAGCACACCTTGAGCAAGATGTTTGGTTTGGGGACGCTAAATGGGACCATGAGGTGTGGCGAAGCCGGAGCACTTGCACGATCGCGTTCCGTTGGCTTTCGTTGGGCGTGCTACCGACCTCCCGTCGTGGAACGCGAAGAGGAACGCTACGCGCGTCGTGTCTTCCCTCTAGCCTTGCCGTTAATTCTCACAGGGCGAGCGGGGAACGAGCTCGCTCTTGGCGCGCTTTCGCTTTCGCTCGGGAGCGGACACTTTCCTTGCATTTCACCGATCACAAAGCGGTGATAATGAAGGGACCACGTAAACCACCAGTACAATAAAAGTTTGATGTTTAATATACACACGGTGTTTCACACTCTTTATATGATGTACTGGGCGAATTTTACGGAAGAGTTTCACGGTTTATCGATGACTACCTCCGGAGCTTCGCGCCACTCATCATCACTCACCCCGTCGATATGCTGTGATCTTTTTGTGAAGTAGGGCACCACCCACTGCGTTATTATTCGTCTTTCTGCGTATAAGCCAGGCACCCACTACACATCTGTGAAGTATTATGCGCACTTTGTAGAGGCTGCATGTGGCTGATGACGATGAAGAATTTTGGCTGAGCACGTTGCAGTGGGTGGGAAGCATTAAACCACGCGCTCGTTGCGCAATTGCCATTGCGGGATGACATGTTGCTATCTTAAGGCCCGAACACACGTACGCGTTGCAGCGCGTCAACGCGGGACTTTTTGACGTGGCGCCGCACCCTCTCCCAATGGAGAGGGAGGGCGCGCAGCTTCGCGTAGCCGCGCGCCCTCTCACCCCACAGGGAGAGAGCGCGGCGTCGCGTCAAGAAGTCACGCGTTGACGCGCTGCAACGCGCACGTGTGTTCGGACCTTTACTCGTCTGCCACGCTATATTATATACGGGAACGCGATTCCTTGCCCGACACCTGTGTAGGGTCTTTTTGCAAATCAGTTTCAAGCACCAGCGTGGCTCTGTGGTAGAATATTCGACGACCACGCAGAGGGCACGGGATGAAATCCCATTCGACCCTGGGTATTAAATGCGAAGCATTTCTTAGCGAACCTAAGGCATTTTGAGCGTTTCTGTCTACGTTCTATCTACCGCCTACGCCTAGGTGCTCTCATGATTGCCTCTTTACCTTGGTGTCGACCAAAATTGGCATGGAAGGGTAAGATGATTTGGCGAAAGCGACTGTCGGGTCCTGACATGAGTAACGTGAAAATCGTGTCGCGTACGCTGTCAAACCCTTCCATCTAGACTCGTGTGGCACATACCCGTTTACCACGGGCCGTGGTGTAGGGGTATGCGCCACAGGTGATTGACAGTTTATATCTACCCAGGAACGGCGAGACCCGACATTGGTAATTTAAGGGCGTTAAGAAAAACCGGTTTCGGCAGCATTGACCCTTCGAATGGAAAAAATAAAAATTAGGATATCAGCAGGAATCGAACCGAAGCATTCTGTGTGGCAATCGGGTATTCTACCAGAGAACCACACCAAGTCTATAAACTGGTTTGGAAAACAGCTAATGCAGGCGTAATGTCGGTGCAACTTCAGTTTTGGTTGCAGTGCTGGCTATCTAATTTTATAAGAAAGCAATAAACATTACGTATGTAGTCCTAAATGCAGGTGTCGTATCACCGAAGGCAAGAATGGAGCCGACAGATGGATGCACGGAGAAGTTGAGCGAACAGGAGAAAATGCCTCAGACAGGCTGGCCGATGTTTCGATAGGGGACGTATCTTTGTCAAAGGCGCCTTGTCATCCCTGGCGTGTTAGTTTTAAGGGGTTAGTGCTGACGTCATGCCCAGCGGTGGCGCGTCTGTTGCTGTTGGTCATTTCTGCCTGGAAAGAGAGAAACAAGAAAGCAGTGGAGCGTAGCCCTTGCCATATTCAAGAAAGTTTGAAACCACACATGCTTTCCAAATACGTACTCAGATGAATCCATATGCAACCTACCACGATCCGAGGGACGTGCATAGACTTTGTGTTTGCAAACTTCCCACTGCAGCCAGTACAAGAACCTCTCTCGCTTCATTTCACGGACCATAAAGCCGTCATAATGAAGGGACCTCGCAATCCAGCCGCCATGACAACGACGAAATGAAAAGAACAAACGAAGAACCGAAACAACAAACGAACAAGAAAAAAAATAAAAATTGATTTTGTGTAATATACGCACAGTCTTAGGTCTTTCTAATGATGTAATGGGCTAACTTTCACGGGAGAGTTACGGTATACCGATGATCTCCCCCTTTCGAGCTTCGCCCACTGATCATCATTCATTCCGTGGATATGTCGTGATTTTTTCCCCTTTCTTTTTATTTCTTTGCAGCTCCCTTTATCTATGGTACTTTGTGAATTTTTGGTAGGAGTTAAAACCGCCCTGGCCACCATCCACCGAATTATACACTTCCAATATTCCAGTGCGCGCAACAGCATCAAACAACAACACCCCAACAGAAAATCTCTCCGAATTTCTTAACCACTTTCTCGTTGACATTCCGGAGACATTTCCATCATTTTCACAGGATACTCCACACTTCCTGCGAATAATAGAAGAGACCAATAGCAAAGGCACACTACCACAAAAAGCCATTCTCGCCACAATAGACGTTACCGCTTTATACACGAATATTCCGATCCCGGAGGGCAGGGTTGCCACTGACTTTAGAGTAAATGTCGCCAAACGACGAGCAAAAAGTCGCCAGAAGTCGCCATTTTTTCACAAATTTCGCCAAAAAAGTCGCCATTCTAGATGTGTGTGGCATACCTAGTAATAAAAATTTCCACTCACGTATAGCCCCGTAGAATACAGTAATATCCAAGACCCCGAAATTATATGGCTGTTTCTCATTGCCAGTCGTATCGCCTACTTCACCATGCGAGTGCATGGTGCTGCTTCTCCGACTAGCCGCAAGATGTGCGTGGTGGCACAAGAATGAATGAATGAAACGCTCATGACATCTTTCGATCGCTGTCCGCCCGTTTCGAAGGCAAAAGGTGGTAAACCTAGGGCGAAAACCATGAAAGCGTTGTTTGTAGACAGCTTTACGTACCCTTATATGAATTAAAAGGATTAAAAGGTTTATGATAAACAGAAGGGCGCAGTAATACGGTACACAAAGAAGAAGATGGACACGGGACGACATCTTCTTCCTTGTGTACCGTATTATCGCGCCCTTCTGTTTATCATGAACCAACACCAACTCGCCCAACTTTTCACCTTGCTTAAAAGGTTTATTGATGGTAACACGACAGAACTCTTACAGGAACCGATCATTAGTGAGTCTTACACCTTTTCAGTGTGAACTAATCTGATACCGAACGCCACCGACCCTTTCTTATAGTCACCTATATCTACACGCGTCCATCCCATGCGTTATTATAATGAGGTAGAAATGTAAAACGTTATAGAGCAATTGTTTTCATTGTACACGTTCACCGAGGACAGTAGAAAATGCCCCAATAAATATTTTTTATTGCACGAATAGCCACGTATCGGCCTCTCTTTGCTATTCCAAAACAGTCTTTACGAGCTGAATTGGGAGTACTGCAACAATGAATAAGTCGCCAAGCTAGAACAGTTGGAGCTTTCGCGGAACAAATGGTCGAAACACGCGGCCAACCCGTCGTCTAGCCCCTTCAGAAACGAAACTTTAGAGAAGCTTAAAGCACCTAAAGCCATAAACTTATAGTCAAACACCATCTCCTCACGGTACACAAGACAGTCCACTGACTTACATTTGCTTGAATGTCGCTGGGGAACGTTCCAGTACCTCCTGCAACACATGAGTTACAGGACGGACATACCGAATGACGCATAATGTCCACATTCTACTCGGGGATCTGAAACCAAGAAAAATACAGAGAATGTTGCCGCTAATTTATTGGGAAGACACAAGGCTTAGGATGCATAAGTCTGCGGAGACCTAAGCCGAAAATCGCCAAAAATTCGCCATGTCGCCATTCATAATTTTAGGTCGCCACGGGCCTCTCAAATTCGCCAATTTGGCGAAAAGTAGCCACCATTGGCAACCCTGCCGGAGGGCCTAACTTCACTAAAACAAACCTTATCCCAAAATAACGTAGAACATTCCTACTGAAGTATACTTATCATTACTACCTTCAAATTACTACCTTCAAATACAAGGAACAAGCATGGGCACCCCATTCGCACCCACTTGTGCAAACATATTCATGGGAATTCTGGAAACAGACTTCCTGTCTCGCTGCGCGGATAAACCCCACACTTACCTTCGGTACATTGATGGCATACTTATAATATGGGGGCATGGCAGGGACAATCTGACTAAATGTACATCATTTCTAGGCTCATTTCATCCAACAATAAAGTTCACGTCCGAGAGCTCAGCTGAGCGCATCAACTTTCTTGACGCGACCATATATTTAGAGAATGGCATATTAAAGACAACGCTGTACAAAAAACAATTTGACAATCAACAATACCTAGAATATACAAGCCACCACCCGAAACATTGTAGACAGGGCATATTCAAGAGCCAGGCAACAAGGTTACGTCGAATATGCGTACAAGATGAGGATTACGTAAACAGACTTACTACCCCTAAAAGAAACAATAGCAAACAGAAGCCATCCAAACGCGTTCCTTCATAAGGCTTACATGGACGCACTAAAACTAGACCGCACTGAGACACTCAAACCACGCCCTAAAACCACCCCCCCAATAACAACATACAAAATTTTCAAACGCACTTCCGAACATAAGCAACATCCTCACAAAATACTATCCAATTCTCACAACCAACCAGAAAGTTGAAAAAATCTTCCCCGAACCGCCTAAGGTTGCCTACAGACGCAACACCGATTTTAAAGATATGCTCGTGCATGCAAAACTCGCAACAATAGCTACACCAACATCTGGACTCTGTGGCGCTCCAGATGTTCTACATGCAAACATATACAGCCAGCCACCGACATAAAATGCACAGTATTCGATTACATTCACAAGGTAACATCGAACTTCACGTGCACCTCAAACAACCTGATCTCCTGCATTGAATGTACCACCTGTAAAAAACAATACATAGGCGAAACTGGACAACCAATTCATGTAAGACTGAACGGCCACCGCGCAGACACAAAGCACAACTTACCAAAAGCAGTAGCCAGCCACTTCAGCCAACAAGACCTCAATTTCGATCAAGCCGAACTTTACATTCTACAAACAAATTTCCGGTCATTGCGTGAGAGGATATACATGGAATCGTATTTGATACACAAATTTCAATCCCTGCACCTGTCAGGAATAAACCTTGCACGTGATAATTTGGAATCACTAAAAGCCATGTCATGATTTTTATATTATTTAGATACATAAAGTACGCTCAGCTTTCAAAAAACCTTAACCAACAGCCTATTCGCAAAATAAAATCGCGACCAGCTCCCATAATACACTATCAATATTCTTTTTTAAAATCTCTTAACCTTGCATGCATAAATGTGCCCATATGTGTGTATATGTTATACTCTTAAGTAGTTTTCATTTTCTAGCGCCTTCGAACCACGGTTCCTTTTCCCCTTTCCGCGTTTCTAAGACCGCTCCTGCCCAGAATTGTCGCAGCCCTCGCCTTCTCCGGAAGTTCTCCGTTTCATATCCCGATTGTTCCCCCCGGCCGCCCTCCTTTTTTTCCCTTATTGATGGCCGCCCAACTTTTGAAGCCATCGACGACACTTTATGCATATGTCAGCCAATGACTTCACCCATTCAGCACGAGTTTTTCAGGCACCCATTTCAATATCACTTATAGTAAACACGCGGACGTTTAGACGTACGCCGCCCGGGTTCTTTTTTTTCCTCGTCTGTAGTTGCTTCCCCACCATCTTGAACAGCTTTTTGTGATGGCTGGACTCGCCCTCTCGCTTTGTTGTACCCCCCACTTTTTTTCCTTTCTGTTTCTTTCTTTGCAGCTCCCTTTATCTCTCAGATTGGAGACCTGAGCGCATTTCCAAACTTTCTTAGAATGTGGCAAGGACTGCACTCCTCTGATTTCTAGTTTCTCTCTTTCCAGGCAGAAATTACCAACAGCAACAGACCCGCTGGACATGACGTCATCACTAACCCCTAAAACTAACACGCCAGGGATGACAAGGCGCCTTTGACAAAGATAGGTCCCCTATCGAAATGTCGGCCAACCTGTCTGAGGCATTTTCTCCTGTTCGCTCAACTTCTCAGGCGTCATATCAGGTTAACGTCTGTGGTTCGAGTGTTGGCTCCGCTTTTATAGCAGTTCAATAAAGAATACATTTGCATTCATATGATTCAGCAAGCTATATTGAAGCATTGATCGACCCCGAAGGGAAACATTAACTGAAAGTTACGTAGGATATTCATATTATTGTACCATAAAGTGCACTTCGTTTCGATAATACTGATGTATGTGCTGTGATGTGAGCGCCGGCGTTACGTGGCACCATAAGTTACCCTTTAAACGCCAGTGTTGTCAACCTGCCTGGCAAAGCCCACGATGTGCACACAGCTACTAAAATACAGCCTTGAAGTAGTCGCTGACTCCTTCTCATGAAAACGATTCCGACAACGCGTGCAAATTACCGAATTTTTTATGATTTTATTTTTTCATGTCTATCAGCTTCTTTTTCATGTCTTTCTTGGCCTTTCCCATTTTATTTCTCTAAAGGTGCATGATGACAGCTATCGGCGATTATTACAGTCCGAACTTTCCTCAGAGGCATTCTTTACTAGGCTACATAACTGTATGTGAAGTGTAGACCAGACGAAATGTAGGCACAGCCGAGAAGGGGAAACCTGAAGTGGCAGCAGATACCAGAGTCGAAAACGAGAAGTGAATTTTTAAAGAAGATAGTCTTTCTTGGGGAACTTAAACGCAGAAATTTAGGTCTGTCTTTCTGTCTGTGTTTCTGTTTGTCGGCACGTCCCTCGATTCAGCCACTCGGCCAAAGTTGAACCACTTGCCCAAGGGATAGCCATCGTGAACGGCTGACTAGGTTCATACTTGTGTACATTGTTGATCAAAAAGCAAACATTACGCATATCTGAGGCGCAACATCACTAGGTAAGTATCAGGTGGTGTGTTCCTTTAATAGAAAATACATAGATACGTAATTCTAGCGACCCTAGTTTCTTAAGCTACGCTGAAAATGCGACTGCGCCGAAACTTGGCTTCCTCCGTGCCCTCTGCACGAGCTCATTGTTGTGTTTCGGTTTCGGTTCAGTATTGCACTGTACGAGTGCCATGGGGCGCCGCTCTGGCATTCCTGCTTTACCCAGGCGACGTGAATATAAAAGAGTGTGTGGAGAGTACTCGTTGAATGCGGACGTTTCCTCTGCTTCGGCGCTTCGCGCCAAACCGCGTGTTCGGGCTGGCTGGCGTCCCCGCCGGTCGCGTTGGTCACCGCCGTCTTCGCTGCTGCGACGGGACTACCAGCCCGCAACACAGCATTCACTTTTCCCGACGTATTGCCAGATGGCGTTCATATCTCACGCAGCGCCTCTTCTATCGTCTTTAGACGACATTTGCAGCGAAGCACGCAGATACGCGGCCAATTTTTTGAACTGGATATGCTTTCCAAGAAATCACATCGTGACGTAATAGAGCCAGGCCGGTGTTTACCTATTCGGCAAAATGGCGACAGAAGCACCCCCGTGCGGCCACGGTAAGAAAAACTCCGAAGGTATCCATAAATATAGCCTTGCTTTAATATTAAGAGAAATGTGCATGCGTGGTGTGCGAGGGGACAACGTTGAGGCGTGCATCCCTACTGGCCGAAAGGCTAGCTGAAAGCCTAAATAGAGGCCGTGTATTTGAATGTATCGTGTACATCTTGAAACGTTAAAAACAATGTTGTAAGTGCAAGGTCACAGACATTTGTGACATTGAATAAAAACCTGGTGTCATTTGTCAAAGGGCGTAAGCATGCTTATAAATCCCAGTGCAAAAAAGAACGCTGAATGTAATTCAAGTGTCACCCGAATGTCACTTGGTACGCCCTCTTTTTAAAGATATTTGTTCCCTTGCTGCGCTATCACCTGTTACGTACTCATCAGCCAACAATCCTAATTGCGAATATGGCTAAATAATTGAACTCGCCCACTTTCTACCTCTAGTCGAGATAGCAAAGTGTACACGAACGAAGCTATCTCTGCAAAGCCTACGTATGCGCTTTATGGGTTTTATAGTTAGTAGAGGTAATAGGAACTTTTCGTCGCTGTGAGTACCGCATGCCACAGGAAAGTTAAAAATTCAGTATCGCTGCCGGGCTACAAAATGTAACTTTTCGAGCAATGTTTTTCCATGTAAGGCAATATTTTAGTCAGTCAGTTAAGCGCGAATACACTGTATACAGCTTAAACATTTCTACAATGTAGCGCTGATCACCGTCATTTAAATTCCCTGTTTTGGAGATGAAATTTCCATTTCATTACTTGAGGTGGAAGGGAATCAAGTAGCAGTTTTCTCTGTTGCACGCAGTCTACCAAAACAAAGGACCCGAAATTCGCAATTATTCCTTTGGCGGATCTAGCTGCGACCCCCAAATAATAAAAACACGCAGCCTGCTGCCTCAGGCTTAGCGGGAATAACCTTGTCAGGTCCAATTGGGAGGCGCATTGTTATCATTACGGTGTTTTTGCACACAAAGCTGAGCTTATGAGCAACTGCATTTTCCCGTTCTTGGTATCAAAGGCCGCTTTGGTGAGCTTACTCCAGCAGCTTGCTTTCCTGCCGCTGTGCTTTCTTGTGACTAATCTTCTGGACTCTTGTTGTTGGCGTTGCGAAGACATAGTGCTGTCTTAGCAACATAACGTGCTCATGTTATGTTGCTGTGCTACACGCGTGCCCATCAGGAAGGCCTCCTGCTCAATAACACTGGTGCCCTTAGGAAGCCTTCGACATCAGTGCGAAAGTATGGGGACGCTCCCCTACTGTGGTCCTTCTTATACTCATTCTTCTTTCTCTTTTCGCAAAGTTGCTGTACGCGAAGTTTGTGCCCTTGTATTTTCAGCGAGGATATTGAAAGCGTTTGATGTGACGTATCATTTTTGAAAGCAAAAGTCCAATTTCCGGCGTTTATTAACACCTTCGACATATCTTCTAAAAAGTGGTCTTTGTTTTGCTCGTAGCCGAAAGGCGGATTACGAAAACACTTGAAACCGTGCAGCAGGCAATTAGTCCATTGTATTGTTGTAAGCCTATCATTTACCCAGTCTTGTTTTATCTCTATGTGCTTCTAGGCTGCAATTTTGCTTGCATGACTGGTATTCCTTTATTATAGTAAACTAATGAAATGAAAAATATTTTTAACTAGACATTGCTCAAAATTTATAAACATACGCAAATTATCAAAACAATCAAGAAGAAATGAATAATTTGAAAGAGCGATAACAATATTATGCGTTCCTGATTTAATTTTTGCAATTATGTACATTATACAATAAAATAGAGGTTATCACTGGAGCAGGTGATGGTTATTTCGAACATTTCCATGCTGGAGAGCAAGACACGTAAACTCCAATGAGAGAAATAATATATTTATTAAAAGAATGCGGTGTAAACAATCCCGATAAACAATGAAGTCCATAGATTGCAAGCTGCTATTTATAATTTGCATTCCCTGTATCTAGGATTTGAGGCAGCCTTTGCTGCTCTACCGCGTAAGTGTTTATAGAGACAGAGACGTCAAACAGCACACCTTTAGATATAGTTCTGACGGCACTACATTGCCAATCTGCAACAATGTTGCCAAGTTCTCGTGCCTGAGAGTTACAGCCACCTTGTCCCGGGGCCTCTGATATCGCACGAAGTGCCGAGGACACAGTTGAAATCTCCCAGCGAGATGTACTGGAGTAGTTACGAGCATGAACGAACGCACTCCTCTATAAAACGCATTAGTGAGAGTTCTCGTTACAGGCGCGTAGACGTTTAAAATTCTTGTTCTCTTGCCATCCAGTGACAGGTCAAGCGCGATCACCCTGCCATCCGTATCAAATCTACAATGCGCCCCTCTTCGAAGCATGTTGTTCATAAAAATGACACCAACTCCGCGTGAGGTGGCGTGCGTCAGAGAGAACAAGGCGTCTACCTGCTACATATATCGGAAAGCGACGACGTCTTAGCACGTACGAAAATTTGTCTCTTGCACGAACAAAACATCGACATGCATGTCGCGAGCCATTTGAATGACTGCCTGCTGCTTGGTAGGAGCTGCGAAATGCTCGGACATTAAATGTCATGAAAACAAATGTCTCCATTGTTAGTAAAGGAGAAAAGTGAGACTAAAATGTAAAATGAGGGGGAGGGGTGGGGTGGAAAAAGAAAAGAAAAAGAACGTTATACATTTCGTCAACACTCACTTTCGGTGGGGCCCCATCTGTTTGCGAGGCGACGCGTGGTTTTTTGAAAGTCACATCGCAGTTTTCATCGCTGTTGCTACTGTAACTACTTGGCTTTGGCCGCCGCTGGCTGCTGGGGAGTTCCTTGGACGCCTCGTCAGACAGCGAAAGGAAACCTCGAGTGTATGGGTCCTCCTCACTGTCCGAAATAAGGCTACTGTCTTGTTTGCGTTGCGCAGATCTGCTCCTGCGTCTGTTTCTTGCAGAAGAACGCTGTGCTTGGCCTTCACGTGTAACCCTGCTGCCGCTTCTCTTTCCTATGCTTGCCTTTGTCGCGGCGTGCGAAGCTCGACTAGCTTCTTTTCCTGAACAAGGCGCCGACGCTTCGTCTTCCGCGGCAGTCACTGGAGACGCTGGTTTGTCATTTGTAGACGCTGACGTGGAATCCGAGTCCGACTGCGACGACGGGTGGTCGCTGGACGCTTCCACTGCGTTGCTGGTTGTCGCGACGCTGTCCGCGTTGCTCGACCTTTCACATGCGATCGATTCAGACTCGAATATTGAGGTTTCGGGCTTCGACTCGTGGGAGCGTTGCTCGCATGCGGAGTTTAGGGTGTTGCCATTCTTTAAAGGGGCTGATGCCGCCACGACGCCATTTTTTGCCCCGCGTCTCGTGCCTCTCAGCGCAGCTGCCGTAGAGGGGTGAGACGCCGGTAAGAAGCCGTGGGCTAAAATATGGCAGCCACGCCGCAGTAGACGCCGCAGATGTCCTCACCCTGGACAAAACGCGCAACAAAACGCGCATCAAGGCACCCTAGCGGAGTCACTGGCCATGCTGTCTGGAGGTGTGCGTCGCACAACTCTCTTCGTGGGCTTTAGTACTTGAATCCTGGGTGTCGCATCGGGAGTACGCGTACGCATGGCCAAAGCTTCGCTTAGTGGCAGAAAATCTTCCTGTGAGGCCACTGTGCTCTGCGTAACTGCGGCATAAGATTTTCTACGGAAGCATTCTTTCGCAGAGTGATCCCCTCCGCACTTTTCGCACGCAACGGTGCACGTCTCCGTGACGTGGCCAAATGCACTGCACCTCTGGCAGAAAGGCTTGGTACACGTAGCGGCAATGTGACCCTCGCCACTGCATCGAGCACACACTCGACGCATGCCTCGGTATTCGAGCATGGCGCGATGCCCAAGCACAGTAACAAAGATGGAGGCTGGTCTTGTCATGTCCATTTTTGACGACTCGCATTCCTGAGTAGGTCGTTTGGCGCTTCTGCGCTGCTGTGTATTGCAGGTCACGCACCTTGCCATAAGGCTGAAGAGCCGCGAAGAGTGAGTCGTTGGAGGCGTACGGTGGCAGCCCGTAGACGTTGGCATGTGGTAAACATGAGAATGCTAATAATAAATATTAGTAATTTGAGGCCTGTGACGAAAGACATGAGAATTCCAGCAGCGCCTTAGACGTACTAACATGAAAAGTTTGTGTGCAATTTTTACTTCTTTTTCTTGTTTAAATAACACTCCACTTCTGAGCCAGGATTTCCAAGGTTTTCACAGAGAAAAGTATCGGCTGTTGAGTTAGCTCATGCTTCTTGACTATACGAGCGGTGATCGTGAAAGGCAATGGGATTCCAAATATCCCTTACCGGGCCATGTTGTGTGCCTCACGTACCACTACAAAAACTGAATGCTTATGAGGTAGGCACGAATGCGGTCCTGTAGAAGCAATTACTAACGCCTAAAAAAGTTTACCGCCACAGTAGCAGCATCGTATGTCACATAGACAATTAAGCATTTACTCGATCCGAAAGGGCACATATCTATATTGATGGTATACGCCTCTCTTTACATTTTATTATAAAGAAGACCCTTACATTATCAACGCTGTCACGAGATTTCCTCAAGTCTGAAAATAGCAGTTTCCGATACGGCTGCTTCATTTTCTTAACACCGACACGGCCTCTTTCCAATTTTCTTGTCATTCAATCGACAATCTGTGGAGGAGACATTCGCTCTTAAATTGCATCCATCTCAAGAAGCATGTATCTATTGAGCCAGCATGGCAGTATGCCACGTCACTTCACTATTAAGATGGTAAGTTCTATCATCTGCTGATCAGTTTCAAAGACGTGCTATAGTTGTTTGCTATTGTTCTCTTATATGCAAACCTCGTCACCTACATTCGCAAAATATACTAGGAAAAGCCACAATACCTCACCCCCAAGGCAATACTGACCCCATCGTCCAGTATTTCCTAATTCACTGCCTTTTTCTGTTTTTTTTGTCATTTTTCTTTATGCCCGTCCTCCGTCATACAAACTATAGCTCAATGACAGCAGATGCTGTTTGTAGATTGTTTGTCGTTGTCATCTTAAAAGGCAGTTTTCAACAGCCCGTGGAAGTATATTAGCATTTCTTGTGTGCTGAATGTATACTCTTATTAACGCATACCTAAATTTTGTTGAAATATTGACGCGCTACACCAATTCTCTACAGCGTTTTAGAATGCGAAGTAAATGTTAGGGTTTTTCGAGCTCCTTCGCTCATCATTGGCATTGCAAACCTTCCGTATACTCATCGTTATACGGTTGCATTCGTTCGGGTTGACAGGTGTATCATGACTTATACACTTACGTCGCATCAGTGAGGTCTGTGCGAAACTACGAGTTCTAGTGGCATTTGGTCCTACGCGCCTCTAACAAACCCCAGGCATAGTTAGGTACGGAATATTCAGGTAAATTCACCGCGCCGATCACTATTTGGTTATGTGCATGTATAATCCCTACGTACACTCACCCTCCATACTCATACATCGCGATTTCGAAATCACGCCCTTCATCCGCAGCTGGCTGTTCTGTTTCGCCGCAGATAACGCGCCGCCTGCATTATATATCCGTGCCCATTATGAACAGACAGCCTTGTTATCAAGGTGAACCCTTCGACCCTAAGTCCTTAAAGCGAGTTGGAACTCCCCGCTCAAAAAAACACGACGATCGGTAAACACGAACGGCGCTGCTATCAGCGCACACCTCGCTTTATGTGCAAATAAAAGAGCAGAATGGGTAACCCTGGTTTTGTGTGTGTGCTGCTGAGTCTTTGAAGATGACGTTCGCAGGTTTCAAAAAGCAACGAATGCTATTACGACACTCTGTGTGAGAGCAAAATAAACTTGTTTTCGAATGTAAAAAAAATAACTTAGGAACTTGTGAATAATGAGAACGGATCTGGGCACCGAAACGCGTGTGTGTGCCGAATGGCTCAGAACGATTTGGCGAAAAGCGCGCGCCTTGTAGAATTCCTTGAGGGAATGAGTAAGCAACTCAGTCTTCCTTGGACTATGTGGCCCGCATAACTCGGAGGTGCTGGGAGAGCAAACAGGGCTGCCCTGTCGTTCTTGCAGGTCACGCACCTTGCCATAAGGCTGAAGAGCCGCGACGAGTGAGTCGTTGGAGGCGTACGGTGGCAGCCTGTAGACGTTGACATGCGGTAAACATGAGAATGCTAATAATAAATATAAGCCGTTTGAGGCCTGTGACGAAAGTCATGAGAATTCCAGCAGCTCCTAAGACGTACTGCCATGAAAAGTTTGTGTGCAATTTTTATTTCTTTTTCTTGTTTAAGTATCACTCGTCTTCTGAGCGAGGATTTCCAAGGTTTTCAAAGGGAAAAGTATCGGCTCTTGAGTTCGCTCATGCTTCGTGACTATACGGGCGGTGATCGTGAAAGGCAATGGGATGCCAAATATCCCTTACCGGGCCATGTTGTGTGCGTCCCGTACCACAACAAAAACTGAATGCGTATGAGGTAGGCACGAATACGGTCGTGCAGAAGCAATTACTAACGCCTAAAAAACTTTACCGCCACAGTAGCAGCAAATATGTCACATAGACAATTAAGTATTGACTCGATCCGAAAGGACACGTATATCTATTGATGGTATGCGCCTCTCTTTACATTTTATTATAGAGAGGACCCTTACACTATCAACGCTGTCACGGGATTTGCTCAAGTCTGAAAATAGCAGTTTCCGATACGGCTGCTTCATTTTCTTAACACCGACACGACCTCTTTCCAATTTTCTTGTCATTCGCACTTCCGATCAAACGCACTTCCGAACATAAGCAACATCCTCACAAAATACTATCCAATTCTCACAACCAACCAGAAAGTTGAAAAAATCTTCCCCGACCGCCTAAGGTTGCCTACAGACGCAACACCGATTTTAAAGATATGCTCGTGCATGCAAACTCGCAACAATAGCTACACCAACATCTGGACTCTGTGGGCGCTCCAGATGTTCTACATGCAAACATATACAGCCAGCCACCGACATAAAATGCACAGTATTCGATTACATTCACAAGGTAACATCGAACTTCACGTGCACCTCAAACAACCTGATCTCCTGCATTGAATGTACCACCTGTAAAAAACAATACATAGGCGAAACTGGACAACCAATTCATGTAAGACTGAACGGCCACCGCGCAGACACAAAGCACAACTTACCAAAAGCAGTAGCCAGCCACTTCAGCCAACAGACCTCAATTTCAATCAAGCCGAACTTTACATTCTACAAACAAATTTCCGGTCATTGCGTGAGAGGATATACATCGAATCGTATTTGATACACAAATTTCAAATCCCTGCACCTGTCAGGAATAAACCTTGCACGTGATAATTTGGGAATCACTAAAAAGCCATGTCATGATTTTTATATTATTTAGATAAAGTACGCTCAGCTTTCAAAAAACCTTAACCAACAGCCTATTCGCAAAATAAAATCGCGACCAGCTCCCATAATACGCTATCAATATTCTTTTTTAAAATCTCTTAACCTTGCATGCATAAATGTGCCCATATGTGTGTATATGTTATACTCTTAAGTAGTTTTCATTTTCTAGCGCCTTCGAACCACGGTTCCTTTTCCCCTGGAGTTCCTTTTCCTCAGGAGTTAATAAATATTCGTCACAACAATGTAAAGCGAACAGAATGGAAACAAACTTGCAAGTGCGTTTTAATGCTTGTGTTAACATTCTCGTCATGACTTTACATAAAGTGCAGGAGCTGTATCAGAACGTCTCAGAAGAAACGGCGGGGTACACAAACAGAGCGCCAAAAAAGTGGACATTTCTACAACCGTGTTTTGAAAACAAACATCTTGCTTGTGCAAGAACGCTCTTATTCCCCTTTCGTGTATATGCAAAGTTTGCCTTCTTTCTTTCTTTATCTTTCTTTTGTCTTTTTCCTTTTCTTATTTTCTCTTTTTCTCTTCTCTTTTCTTGTCTTTCTTTCTTTCATTTCTTTCTTTTTTCTTTTTATCTTTATTCTTTCTTTTCTTTCTTTCTTTTCTCTTCCTTCTCAATCTTTTCTTATTCTTTTCTTTTCTCTTTATTTCTTTCCTTTCTTCTTTCTTTTCTTAATTCCTATCTTTTTCTCTTTTCTTTCTCTTTTTCTTTCTTTTCCTTCTTTCTTTCTTTCTTCTTTCTTTCTTTCTTTCTTTCTTTCTTTCTTTCTTTCTCTTTATATTTCTTTAATTATTATTTATGTTATATATTGATTTTTCTTTTCTTTTTTTCTTTCTTTTCTTTCTTTATTATTGTTCTTTCTTTATTCTTTCTCTTATGTCTTTTCATTCTTTCTTTTTAGTTCTAAATTTCTACTTTTCTTTTCTTTCCTTTGTCTTTTCT